>NC_092243.1:49946335-50043237 GCF_036320965.1 Panulirus ornatus
CCTTGTACACCACCACACACCACCATCCCTTGTACACCACCACACACCACCATCCCTTGTACACCACCACACACCACCATCCCTTGTACACCACCACACACCACCATCCCTTATACACCACCACACACCACCATCCCTTATACACCACCACTGGAAACATGGACCACCTGGAGCACAGTAAACAATATGTTCTATGAATACTCACCCTGGTAATACTGTACGTGATCCACCCAACCTAAACACACACACACACACACACACACACACACACACACACACACACACGAAAACGACCTCCACAGCTAACAAGACTAAAAAGACTTCCACAGACTACAAGTCAGACTGACCAGTGTTAACACAACGCACAGAAGCCAAGCTCGAACATATGGTGACAGCTAACATCCCACGCCCATACCAAGCTCTCTCTCAACCTTCACCACACGAGCCAGCAAGGAAAGTATACATACGGAAGTAGAAAACGGTATAACCCAGACTTCTCTCCATGAGTTGTGGAAGTAGAAAACGGTATAACCTAGACTTCTCTTCATAAGTTGTGGACTTCGTGAAGTAAGGCAACATGTTCAGGTAAACCATTTTCCAACCCAGGAGATCATAGCACAAATCCCAACCCTTGAACAATGGAATTACCAACCCAGCCAGCCACTGAGAAGCATCCAGAACATTAGCACTCACCTACCCCAGCACTCACCTACCCCAGCACTCACCTACCCCAGCACTCACCTACCCCAGCACTCACCTACCCCAGCACTCACCTACCCCAGCACTCACCTACCCCAGCACTGTTGACGGCAATACCGTCATGAAGCAACTCTGGCAAGTGATATCCCGTACCTGCCCACTGTCCCAGACCCCACACATGAAGGACTCACAACCAAAACCAACAACATCACTTTTCCCAACACACAAACCAAGACTCATGAAACACTGCTCAAATATCAGCCACAAACAACCTCACTCCTGGACAAGAAAATCATGACAAACCTTCACAGGTTCCAGTCTGACACAGCTGCCCGCCCACCCTCCACTCCTGATCACACTCGCAACGCAATTAAGATTTCAAAGAACTCCCCTGCAGTAGCCCCTGCAGTAGCCCCTGCAGTTCCCCCTGCAGTCCCCCCCTGCAGTAGCCCCTACAGTAACCCCTGCAGTAGACCCTGACGACGATATTTCGAGCATGCACATGTAACACTGTGTTCCTGTTGCAATCCAAGCTCTTCCAGATATCTTCAACCATCCCTGATTACACAGCATAATCTCCAACATGTAGAGGCTCGCCAGCATACACCCAGCCTGAAATCACCTAATTCAGCAACCACCCCTCCTCATCCCGCTCTACATGGCTGCTGTCCTCAGTATCCAAACTCCTTGGAAAAAGTGATCCACAACAGATTCAGTTGGGCTATCCCACTCTTACCTACAAAGCACGGCTTCAGATCCATTTGCCTCACCACCACACTCCACGTATACCTTACACAATGCTTCCTGGGCGCCTTCAACCAACCACACTTCCCCTCCCGCACAGGAAATAGTGGCAACAGATATCAACAAAGCAATCGATTCTGTCCCTCGACACAAAAGATACTTGATGCCAACCTCTTCAACAATGACGAAATATGATTAGCCAGCCTCGTAGGTGGCAGCTAAGCCAAACTCATTCACAACTTCACCGCCAAAATTCTTAAGCTCTGCAATGGGATCCTCCGAACAGCAGTCCTTTCTCCAGCTCTCTTTAATCTCTTCATACAACTGCCTTCTGTGACCTCCCGTAAAACGAAATGAGAAAACCCTTTCATAAACAGATAACCTCCTGGTCACATCCCAGTACCCTACCAGGACTCAAGCAATAACAAACATGTAACACTGTATCATCACACAATAAGAAGACTGGCTCACTTAAAACAGAATTCTCTAACACCACAAAGGTCCAGTCAGTCTCTTAGTCCCTGACATACATAATCCAACCTACACACTCCATTCACCCTGGATGCTACACTACTCCCACTCAATATAACTCCAGCCATATTGGGCATCACATGAGACACACATGACGTTCATTCCCCTTCCAAGAAACATCAAGGCATACGCTACAAACAAACTAAACACCTTGATTTGGACAAGAAAAAGAATCCCTCAGTATCCACTGCAAACCATTCACCTGCTTTACCCTATACTACATCCACCTGCCTGGTCACCCAGCCTACCACAAACAAATATGATAAACCTGCAAACCACACAAAACAGAGCACTTAGAACAATCACCGGCTGCCTTACAACCTACACTCACAAAAAGAAAAATCCAATGCAATCTCACCTCTACTCGGCATTCATTTCTTTTTAAAATCAATTCATCTAGACTCCTCTCATCCAAAACACTCCATGAGCAACCCCTAACAACCCTAAAGTAGAAATAAGATAGTGACCCCAGCCATACACTTCATAAAGCTATTTGCACAGATCTCCCCTCTCCCCAACAAACAAAACAACGACAGAACATAAGTGACCAGACATGCGCTCAACAGCTACCCTCCCATCCCAGTTTTAAATACCATCCTACCACACACACACACACACGCCATCTGAAACTACACTCCCCAGACATGTACGAGTTATCATCTCCCGTCTGTACTCTGCACAATACCCATTGCTGGAGCTTTACAAACACCGTTTCTAACACATCACAAGACCCCACATGCTCATGCTGCAACGTCCACAATAAAGACAATGAACACCTCGCTGCCCTGCGCACACCACAACCCACACAGGAACACACGAACAACAATACTCTATGAATGACCTGTGCTCCTGTCAGGTGTACGTGGCCGGATTCCTGAGTGCGGCCGGAACCCCACACAGGGGCATCCTAGGAGAGCGGGAAGGTAAGATGGCTCCATGATATATATATATATATATATATATATATATATATATATATATATATATATATAGATAGATAGATAGATAGATAGATAGATAGATAGAGGATGATGTGATTACCACACAAAAGTGCAATTGTGAACTTATCGTGTTTCTTTTCCCCGTGAACTCATAGGAATATATATATATATATATATATATATATATATATATATATATATATATATATATCATACAAACCTCCAACAGCCAGGATTGAACCCGGGACCCCAGTGCAACAGGCGGGAGCGCTACCGCAAGGCTATGATCGCCCCTAATAGGAAATAACTATTCGAATATTATGTACTCGAATATCCTTCGTCTGACGTTGGTGAGCAACGGGGTCTACACCGGTCATTTCCCATCAGGCTCACACAGCCAGTAGATAGCATTTTACCGAACCTGACTGTACAACGCGGAGGTATGTGAATACGAACAAAGTGCATATGAACGCGCACCTTCATAGAATATACAAACCTCCAACAGCCAGGATCGAACCCGGGACCCCTGTGCAACAGGCGTGAGGAAGGATATTCGAGTACATAGTATTCGAACAGTCATTTCCCTATTAGGAGCGATCATAGCCTAGCGGTAGCGCTCCCACCTGTTGCACAGGGGTCCCGGGTTCGATCCTGGCTGTTGTATGTTCTATAAAGGTGCGCGTTCATATGCACTTTGTTCGTATATATGTGTGTGTATATATATATATATATATATTATGTAGATAGATACATAGATAGATAGAAAGAAGGATGAATGACCCTTAGAGGGAAAATTCCTCCCTTAGCTCCTTTCCTTGTTCCGTCTTTCTGAAAATGATACAAAACAGGAGGATTTCCAGGTCCCCGCTCCTGCCCCATCTAGTCGCTCTTTACGGCTCATAGACAGTACGTGGGCATTCTTTCTCCCCTATCCCCACATATAGACAGTACGTGGGCATTCTTTCTCCCCTATCCCCACATATATATACATATATATATCTCATACATATTCGCCACTTCCCACGTTAGCGAGGTATGTGTGGGGTGTCCTGGCTGGGCAAGGTGTCCTAACTGAGTGAGGTGTCCTGGGCGTGTGAGGTGTCCTGGTTGTGCGAAGTGTCCTGGGTGAGTGAGGTGTCCTGGGCGTGTGAGGTGTCCTGGGCGTGTGAGGTGTCCTGGGCGTGTGAGGTGTCCTGGATGCGTGAGGTGTCCTGGATGTGTGAGGTGTCCTGGATGCGTGAGGTGTCCTGGATGTGTGAGGTGTCCTGGGCGTGTGAGGTGTCCTGGTTGTGCGAAGTGTCCTGGGTGAGTGAGGTGTCCTGGGCGTGTGAGGTGTCCTGGGCGTGTGAGGTGTCCTGGTTGTGAGGTGTCCTGGATGTGTGAGGTGTCCTGGGCGTGTGAGGTGTCCTGGATGTGTGAGGTGTCCTGGGCGTGTGAGGTGTCCTGGATGCGTGAGGTGTCCTGGATGTGTGAGGTGTCCTGGGCGTGTGAGGTGTCCTGGGCGTGTGAGGTGTCCTGGGCGTGTGAGGTGTCCTGGATGTGTGAGGTGTCCTGGGCGTGTGAGGTGTCCTGGATGCGTGAGGTGGCCGATCTCTTGTCCACAGTGTTTGGAAATCGATTCAGCACAACAAAAGCCTGGGAGTGTGGCCGCTCCCCTGACACAGGCAGGGGCTGTGACTCAAGTCGTCTCGAAAGAACAACATGTGAAACCTTAGGACGAGATGCATCAGTCAGCTGCATCATCAAGATCATATTCGATCCTTCCAGCTGTTCAGGTTGTAATGAAAACTACTAAAGCTTCATTTACTCACAGTTATGTGTACAGCTTTATTGTCTTCCATGCATGTACATGATCCATATACATTACACCCACATTCAGAACCCTGTAAACCATGAGTCGAACCCCGTAAACCATGTGTCGAACCTTGTAAACCATAAGTCGAACCCTGTAAAATCATGAGTCGAACCCTTTAAACCATGAGTCGAACCCTTTAACCATGAGTCGAACCCTTTAAAGCATGAGTCGAACCCTTTAAACCATGAGTCGAACCCTTTAAAGCATGAGTCGAACCCTGTAAAACCATGAGTAGAACCCTGTAAACCATGATTCGAACCCTGTAAACAATGAGTCGAACCCTGTAAACCATGATTCGAACCCTATAAACCATGATTCGAACAATGAGTCGAATTCTGCAAACCACGAGTCGATCCCCTATAAGATATAACTACTTCACTTTGGTTCATACGACAATAAGACAAGCAACAAACAAGGTACAAACATTCAGTCATTAGATAAGAACTTGTATATAAACAAAATAACCACAACAGAATAAAACTCTACGGCATAAAAACGCTTAAATATAATCCATAAAAACGCTAAAATATGATCCATAAAAACGCTAAAATATGATCCATAAAAACGCTAAAATATGATCCATAAAAACGCTAAAATATGATCCATAAAATCAAGAAAACGTGTATATGGTCCATTTTTTCTGACTGAAATATCATATTCTAAATAGAAAATGGAAGCCATGCTCAAGGCAGCGAGATAGATGCCTGCACTGCAATATTACAGTTTCAACTGGTTTAGTACACCATGCGCATCATGCACATGACGGTACAATTTTGTATTTACACTGACGGATTCGAACCCTGGTCTGGTAGCCAAGCAGATGGCTGGGGACCTTCGGCCACGCCATACAATCAGGATAAAGTGTCAACTTCAAATGGTAGAAAAAACACGTCACAAGTCCTGCTTGTGTGTGTCACCAGAATAAACTGAACTAATTTTTCTTTAATACGATTCTGATTACAAACTTAATTTCGCTTTTTTCTCATTTTTTTTCGAATCAATCTGTGGTAAACACTACGTGGAAATTCTGCTTAGGAAGGGTAACTAGTCTAGATTTTCCTTGCTATATATTTTTTTTATATTCCTTTTGAACGTAAATAAATATGTGGGGTTTTTTTTTCTTGTCTGTGAGAAATATATTTTTCATATTTTTTCGCACTAGATCTGGGTTTCTTCCCGTTTTCTATTCCACCTCCGTGATCTAGCGGTTAGCATTACTGACCGTGACCCATTCACGGGCCGGCCAGGGTCGAGCGCATAGGTTCAAATCCTGTTTGCGGCAGTCGGTCCACAATTAACCCAGCCGTTCATCAACCTCAAGGAGTTGGTTAATAAAATGGGTACCTAGTTCAGAATAGGATATATATATATATATATATATATATATATATATATATATATATGGGGATAGGGGAGAAAGAATACTTCCCACGTATTCCCTGCGTGTCGTAGAAGGCGACTAAAAGGGGAGGGAGCGGGGGGCTGGAAATCCTCCCCTCTCATTATCTATTTTTTTTTTTTTTTAATTTTCCAAAAGAAGGAACAGAGAGGGGGGCCAGGTGATGATATTCCCTCAAAGGCCCAGTTTTCTGTTCTTAACGCTACCTTGCTAACGCGGGAAATGGCGAATAGTTTGAAAGAAAGAAAGAATATGTATATATATATATATATATATATATATATATATATATATATATATATATTTGTGTGTGTGGACGTGTATGCATATACATGTGTATGTGGGTGGGTTGGGCCATTCTTTCGTCTGTTTCCTTGCGCTACCTTGCTAACGCGGGAGACAGCGACAAAGCAAAATGAATAAATAAATAAATAATATATATATATATATATATATATATATATATATATATATATATATATATATATATATATATATATATCTTTTTCTTCTTTCCAACTATTCGCCATTTCCCGCATAGCGAGGTAGCGTTAAGAACAGAGGACTGGGCCTTGAGGGAATACCCTCACCTGGCCCAATTCTCTGTTCCTTCTTTTGGAAAATTAAAAAAAAAAACGAGAGGGGAGGATTTCCAGCCCCCCGCTCCCTCCCCTTTTAGTCGCCTTCTACGACACGCAGGGAATACGTGGGAAGTATTCTTTCTCCCCTATCCCCAGGGATATATATATATATATATATATATATATATATATATATATATATATATATATATATATATATATATATATAGTTAATGGCCTTGCATGCCTTATCTAAACATTAATTTATTCAGTCACCCAACCTGGATCCTTCCTTTCACAGCCCCTTACCCCCTCTCTCTGGGGCCGCTGACCGTCTCAGGGGAAAGTATTGTACTCATGTGTGTCCACGTCGGAGAGTCTGCTGATGCTGTTTACCTCACCAGAGTCTTGTTGTAATGTGCTGCAGCCTAGCTAGTCCAAGATCACATAGCATCATCATCATTATGCCCTTTCCTTCGAGATCGTAAAGGCATCTTGCACCGAACGGTGTCATATAGTGACCATTATTTGTTTGTTCCTTCCCAACCTGGACGTCTTCTTGGATGATTCAATATATAACGAATCGTAGGCAATAACAGGTCATTTTCTAACAGTGTTTGCTAGCAGTTTGTTCCGTACGGATGACTTAACAACGGTCGACCAGGTTTGTGGAGTCGGTCTTCAGAGAGGACATATGTAGCACCCGGCCATCGCTAACTGTGTGAGGAAGGGATTTCCTCACACAATTCACCCAGATTCCTGTTACTGTGGCCATCCTACCTTGAGGTGAGACGTGCATTATGTATGTGGTCTGCAGCAGGATACGCTACATCTGTTCTTATTTGTGCTACTATGTTCTCCAGTGTTCTGTTCATGGCTTCTTTTCACGCAGAACTTTTTGGTGTGTTTTGTGTTTGTTTTTTGTGTATTATGTTGTAGTGCTGAACAGTGGAGTATATTGTGACGTTAAAGAAAAACAAGATATATTCCTTCGTATGTGATCACAACACCAACTTTAGGAAAGTCATCTTTTATGTTTATAATTCACTTCTGTGACCCACATCTTGAATATTGTATCCAGATTCCGTCACCCAACGTAAACAAACATATACTTATAATGTCCTGAGTACAGCGTTGAGCTAACCAGATGGTTCCTGGCCTGGGTAATAAATGCTATGACAGCCACACTAAATCGGAATGTATCTAGCTCAGAAAAGAGAGGGTTAAGAGGTGATCTAATACATATACTTAAGACTTTAATAATCTGGATCCAGTAAGTTAGCTAAGACTTGATTCTTTTAATTTCACACGCAGTAATGGTGGATAAACAACTTACCTCGTATGAAGCGAAGTACGTTTTTCCTTCAACAGGTAGTTAACAAATAGAATGATTTACCAATCAGAGTGGCTAAAGCAGAACTATAGATACGTTTAAGTAGAGACTTGACGGTTATTGGGCGTCTCGTCCACGACTCATTATTTGCGCCTCCTTACTAACATGTACACCTTCTAACTTCGACCACAGTAATGTGTCTGATATCTTACACTATCATAAACAGCCTCGAAAGGACCCGGTGGTCTGTTGCTGTTTGAATTACATTGTATTTTTCCTATTCCGACAGAAAATATAATGTTAATTAAATGCGTTATGGGTTAACATCCCTGACACTGTCGTCAAAAGACGGTAATGTTTTTCAAAGATAAACTTGATGAAAGTGCCTCAAGCCTTTGAGGACAGACCACTCAGTACTCTGGGACGATTCTTGTCCCAGAAGTTGAGGGGGTCACACCTGACCTACCTGGGAGCTGGAACACACACTTGCTTATCTACAACCCTAACCACTCTTGCATTACCCACCCCGGTTCAGTGCAGGCTATGCTCACCCAGCAAGCACCCATTACCACAGAAATTAACCCAGACATTTTGTAATGAATCCCACCTGCCGTAGAATTCGCTCCACGTAGCATGCTATACCTATCATTGTAATCAGTTCCTTCCTATACTTGGTGCCAGGGAGGAAGACCAGCTAACACAGTCAACTTGCGATGTACCTGGAGCCAAGTCATTGATCCCATCGTGAACAACAACTATGATGTCTATATGATTCCTGATGTTGAAGAATGACACAATAACTCGTACTTACTCACTCTCTCAGAACAGCTAACATGGGTTACTCAATGTTAGTATGTTACCGTAGTATGGCCAGGGAGGGATCAGTGGTTGAGGAAGTTGCACGATATACCACTATGTTATAATGACTCATAAATTATTCAGTAGCGGAGAGTGACAAGGGATGATGGAGCCTAGTTTTGAAAGATATCAAGAGTGTTGTTCTGAAAAACAGTTTTTTTTTTTTTAGGGAGGAGCTTATTCCACGCATCAATTACTTCGTTGATAAATACTTCGTCCAGCTCAGAATAATTTAGTGACCTCTGGGTTTTAGTCCACATCTCTCGTTGGCAGCACTAGCGCTACTGTAATGTTCACTACCGACGTTGTTGAATCCGTTATCTTAAAGCGTTCTATCAGTCTGCCTCAAAGACGCCTCTTGCTTGGGAAGAACAAGTTTAGTTCTCGCAGTCTCTCCTCATATGGTTTCTTATGCAAGGAAGGAATCAATTTAGTTGCTCTTCGCTGCACTTATTCAAACTGAAGAATCGCCTTGCTTAAGTGGTGGGACCAAAACTGGACAGCATGATCGAGGTGTGGTCTAACTGGCCTTAGGTACAGGTGCAAGATCACATCCTTGCTTTTGTGTTTAAAGTTTCTGTTAGTAAATCCTAACGTCCTATTGACCTTCTTAGCAGCTTCGCTACAATGTTGGCAGCTTCGCTACAATGTTGGCAGCTTCGCTACAATGTTGGCAGCTTCGCTACAATGTTGGCAGCTTCGCTACAATGTTGGCAGCTTCGCTATAATGTTGGCAGCTTCGCTACAATGTTGGCAGCTTCGCTATAATGCTGGCAGCTTCGCTATAATGTTGGCAGCTTCGCTACAATGTTGGCAGCTTCGCTACAATGTTGGCAGCTTCGCTACAATGTTGGCAGCTTCGCTATAATGTTGGCAGCTTCGCTACAATGTTGGCAGCTTCGCTACAATGTTGGCAGCTTCGCTATAATGTTGGCAGCTTCGCTACAATGTTGGCAGCTTCGCTATAATGCTGGGAGAATTTGAAGTTGTTAGAGACAGTGACCCTAGATCTCTCACACTAGGGGTCGCCTTTATCTTGTGGCTCATCAGCTCAGGATTAAATTTTCTCGAGGTTTCTTACTTTTAACAGCTGACATATACTGACGTTAAATGCCATTTTGTGGACCATCTGGCGATGTGATCTATATCTTCATGTCATCTTAGCCCGTCTTCTTTATCAATATGACACTGCCGATCTTTGTGTCGTCTGCAAATTTGCATTCTAACATATTCATAGCCACGTCAATATCGTTAACATAAACAATGAAATCTTCAGTGGTGTAGCTATACCTTCCAGTCTGGCCCCAGGGCAACGAACCCGCTTCCTGCAGGACCTACCATAACTCCGTGTCTCAGTGCCTTACTGGCGTCCCCAGCAAGGGCGTGGGGGAGGGAGGAATGATATGGGTGAGGGGAGGGAGGAGAGAGACGGGTGTGGGGAGGGAGGGAGGGAGGGAGGGAGGGAGGATACATTTAGAGAGGGAGGGATGACATGGCTGTGGGGAGACAGGGGTGGGACGGTTGCAGGGAGGGAGGGAGGGATGACGCCACGGTCGTAGGAAGGGAGGGATGATGCGGGTGTGAGTAGGGAGGGATGGTATGGGCGTAAGGCGGGAGGGGCGGCATGGGTGTGGGTAGGGAGGGACGGCATGGGTGTGGGTAGGGAGGGACGGCATGGGTGAGGGTAGGGAGGGTTGGCATGGGTGTTGGCAGGGAGAGTTGGCATGGGTGTGGGTAGGGAGGGTTGGCATGGGTGTGGGTAGGGAGGGTTGGCATGGGTGTGGGTAGGGAGGGTTGGCATGGGTGTGGGTAGGGAGGGTTGGCATGGGTGTGGGTAGGGAGGGACGGCATGGGTGTGGGTAGGGAGGGTTGGCATGGGTGTGGGTAGGGAGGGACGGCATGGGTGTGGGTAGGGAGGGTTGGCATGGGTGTGGGTAGGGAGGGTTGGCATGGGTGTGGGTAGGGAGGGTTGGCATGGGTGTGGGTAGGGAGGGTTGGCATGGGTGTGGGTAGGGAGGGACGGCATGGGTGTGGGTAGGGAGGGTTGGCATGGGTGTGGGTAGGGAGGGTTGGCATGGGTGTGGGTAGGGAGGGACGGCATGGGTGTGGGTAGGGAGGGTTGGCATGGGTGTGGGTAGGGAGGGTTGGCATGGGTGTGGGTAGGGAGGGTTGGCATGGGTGTGGGTAGGGAGGGTTGGCATGGGTGTGGGTAGGGATGGACGGCATGGGTGTGGGTAGGGAGGGTTGGTATGGGTGTGGGTAGGGAGGGTTGGCATGGGTGTGGGTAGGGAGGGTTGGCATGGGTGTGGGTAGGGAGGGACGGCATGGGTGTGGGTAGGGAGGGTTGGCATGGGTGTGGGTAGGGAGGGTTGGCATGGGTGTGGGTAGGGATGGACGGCATGGGTGTGGGTAGGGAGGGTTGGTATGGGTGTGGGTAGGGAGGGTTGGCATGGGTGTGGGTAGGGAGGGTCGGCATGGGTGTGGGTAGGGAGGGACGGCATGGGTGTGGGTAGGGAGGGTTGGCATGGGTGTGGGTAGGGAGGGTTGGCATGGGTGTGGGTAGGGAGGGACGGCATGGGTGTGGGTAGGGAGGGTTGGTATGGGTGTGGGTAGGGAGGGTTGGCATGGGTGTGGGTAGGGAGGGACGGCATGGGTGTGGGTAGGGAGGGTTGGCATGGGTGTGGGTAGGGAGGGTTGGCATGGGTGTGGGTAGGGAGGGACGGCATGGGTGTGGGGTAGGGAGGGACGGCATGGGTGTGGGTAGGGAGGGTTGGCATGGGTGTGGGTAGGGAGGGTTGGCATGGGTGTGGGTAGGGAGGGACGGCATGGGTGTGGGTAGGGAGGGACGGCATGGGTGTGGGTAGGGAGGGACGGCATGGGTGTGGGTAGGGAGGGTTGGCATGGGTGTGGGTAGGGAGGGACGGCATGGGTGTGGGTAGGAGGGTTGGCATGGGTGTGGGTAGGGAGGGTTGGCATGGGTGTGGGTAGGGAGGGACGGCATGGGTGTGGGTAGGGAGGGACGGCATGGGTGTGGGTAGGGAGGGTTGGTATGGGTGTGGGTAGGGAGGGTTGGCATGGGTGTGGGTAGGGAGGGACGGCATGGGTGTGGGTAGGGAGGGTTGGCATGGGTGTGGGTAGGGAGGGACGGCATGGGTGTGGGTAGGGAGGGTTGGTGCGAGTACACGGAGGGAGGAATGATACGGGTCTGAGGAAGGAGGGATGACATGGAAGTCGGGAGGGAGGGATGATATGAGTGTACGGAGGGAGGGATGGTTCGAGGATAGGGAGGAGGGAGGGATGACGTAGATGTAGGGAGGGAGGGAGGGAGGGAGGGAGGGAGGGATATGTGTGTGTAGAGGGAGGGTTGAAACGGGTGGAGGGAGGGAGTGTGGCGGCTGCTGCGACATACACCTGCACCTCGAGACTCAAGGTCAACACAGGGACATCCTGGGACCAGGCCTGGCGTCCCGAGGACACATCCCCCCACACCCCACACACCCCCACCACACACCCCACCCCACACCCCACACACCACACCCACCCCACACCCCACACCCCCACCCCACACCCCCACCCCCCAACCCCGCCTGCAACTGGCGCGGCCCCATGGCTGCACCTCCCCATACCCCCCTCACCCCCACCTCCTACCCCGCCACATCATCAGAGGGCCTGGCCAGGCCCATGGGGCTGGCCGCTTGCCCCACCACCAGTGGGTCTGACCAGGGCCGTGGCACCCCCAGCAGGACCCAGGCTTCTGCCCACCACCGGCCATCCTACACCCCCAGCAGGACCCAGGCTTCTGCCTACCACCGGCCATCCCACACCCCCAGCTGGACCCAGGCTTCTGCCTACCACCGGCCATCCTACACCCCCAGCAGGACCCAGGCTTCTGCCTACCACCGGCCATCCCACACCCCCAGCTGGACCCAGGCTTCTGCCTACCACCGGCCATCCTACACCCCCAGCTGGACCCAGGCTTCTGCCTACCACCGGCCATCCTACACCCCCAGCTGGACCCAGGCTGGTGCCCACCACCGGCAGTAGGTGGGTCAACACGTCACGCACATCGCTGTACTGGTGGGTTGGGTTGCCAGTTCTCTGGCTTCCATAAGTACAAGACTTTAGCCTGTCACACGAGCCTGTGTTGTGCAGGTTAGGTTTACGTCGTGACCCGTTTATATAACGCGTCCTTTTACGAATCCCGGGCAGAGGCAGTCGGCTCACAGTCAACCCATATATTCATCCTCCCATCTGAGGCAGGTCGATGCATGGGTCACTAGTGTAAACTGGGATGTGTACTAGTGTGTATACAACATACATTAACCCAAGCCATGCTAAGACGAAACACAAGGGATGAACCACCTCACAGTAACACCAGTTGTAATCACAAGCTGGATTGCAATTTCTGTGTTCATTCCTGGTAAGTCTGGTGGTCGTTAGAGAAACTGTCGTGTAACAGATGCATCTCGTCCTTAGCTAAGCTCAGCAAAATCGAGGGAAGACAACAACACAGTGCTGCTATCCAAGACCTGCAACACTCCAAAGTTCATCCCTGCCACCTTCAGTTGGCGCTGTGCTGGCCCGCAACACTCCCGAAATGTGTCAGTTTTGTTTCCTGGTTTCCAGTGTAATGAGTCTTGCGATAAACTGATATAAAAGATGAAGATACATTATCAGCAATATATGGAATAAAAGTAAATAAAACGGCAGGCTCAGATAAAAAATTTCCCGAGGACAATGTTCTTTTCGATAAGTCACTTTCAATGGAAAAAGTTACAGACGAATGTAAGTTTGTTGATGTAACACTGATTTTCAAGAAAGATAATAAATCAATGCTAGGAAATTATCGTCCAATTAGCTTACCGTTTGTGGCTGGTGAACATAGAGAAACCATCATCTGTTCTAAGATTATAAACCATTTAGTAGACTAACACTTAATAATCAATTTTCAACATGGTTTTCCACAAAACTGATCTTGTTTGACAAATCTGCTCGATTTCTCTGGGATATATTCATCATGTACGGTGAAAGTAAAGCACTTGATCTAATCTATTTAGATTTTCAAAAAGCTTTCACTACAGTTTACTTATGGTATAATTTCGGAAAGAAATCTACAATAGAAATAGAACCAGCTCTAGGAGAGTGGAGAAAGAACTCTACCTCCGTATTCCTTATGTGTCGTTGAAGGCGACTAAGATGGGAGGAAGCAAGGGGTTGGAAACTCCCGTTCCTTCTCGTATTTCAGTTTCTAAAAGATGGAACAGAAGGAGCGAAACGAGGAGAGCTCATCCTCCTCGAAGGCTCAGGATGGGGTAGCTAAATGTGTGTGGATGTAACCAAGATGAGAAAAAAGGAGAGATAGGTAGTATCTTTGAGGAAAGAAACCTGGATATTCTGGCTTTGACAAAGCTCAAGGGTAAAGGAGAAGAACGGTTTGGAAAAGTCTTGGGAGTAAAGTCAGGGGTTAGTGGGAGGGCAAGAGTTAGGGTTAGCATTAGTGGTCAAGCAATTATGAGAATGTGTAAAAGAGAGTACGGAAGTGAGCTCCATGATATGGGTAAAAATGAAAGCGAGTTGCGTGAGATGGGTGATTATTAGTGCTTATGAACTGGGCCATGAGGAGAAGGATGATGTGAGGCAAGTGTTTTGGGAGCAGCTGAGTGAGTGTGTCAACAGTTTTGGTGCACGAGACCGGGTTATAGTGATGGGTGATTTAAATGCCAGAGTCAGTTATGAGGCAACTGAGGGTATAACTGGGGGGGTTAGGGGTATTTAGTGAGGTGAATAGGCTTGGTGAACAGCTGTAGAGTAGTGTGCTGAAAAGGTCTGGTGATTGGGAATACCTGGTCTAAAAGGAGAGACATAGGTAAGTATACGTGGCTGAGAAGGAAAGATGATAAGAGGGAATCATTGGATTGCATACTCATGTATAAGCGTGGAAAACAGAGACTAAGATGACAATGTGTGGAGAGCAGCAGCTGTGGGATGTCTGACCATTACCTGGTGGAGCCGAGGGATAAGATTTGTATGGGCTTTCGGAAGAAAAGGAAAAGAAATGAAAGAGAAAAGAGTGGTGAAAGTAAGTAAGCTTGGATGATGGATATGCGAGACAAAATACTAGGAAAGAATGGGTGAAGATTGGCCAAAATTTGAAAGTAAACAAAAATAAAATTGCGTGAGGAATGGGAGACATCAAGGGAAGCAGAGTCGGTCGTGCAAGAGAAGTGTGTGGCATACAGAAGGTGGGAAGTGGGCAGGTGAGAAAGGGTACCGAGTGGTGGGATGAAGAAGCAAAGTTGCTAGTGAAAGAGAAATGAGAGGTGTACGGCGGTACTGACGGGGAGGGAGTGCAAATAATTGGAAGATGTATGAGAGAAAGCGGCAGGAGGTAAAGAGGAAGGTGCAGCGAATAGAAAAAAAAAAGGTGAATTAAAGTTGGAGTGGTCGAGTATCGGTAAACCTCAGGGAGAATAAAATGTTTCGGAAGGAGATTAACACTGAGAAAAACAAGAGAACAAATGGAAACATCTGTGAAAGGGACAAATGGGGAAGTGGTAACAGTAGTAAGGAAGTGAGGAGATGAGGCGAATTTTTTGAGGAATTGTTGAATGTGTCTGATGACACGGTGGTAGATGTAGGATGTGTGAGTCGGGGAGTTATAGGAAGTGAGAGAGTCGTGCAGAGTTATTTGGTGCAAAGAAAAGAGGTGGGAAAAGCCTTGCGTATGATGAAATACGGCAAGGCGGATGAAGTGGATGGCATTTCAGTTGGATTTTTTAAAAAGGAAGTGACTGTGTTCTTGATTGGTGAATTAAAATTTTCAGCGTCTGTATAGATCATGGCGAGGAGCCTCAGGATTGGCGGAATGCAAGTATAGTGCCGTTGTAAAGAGACAAGGGGAAAAGTGAGTGTTCAGTCTACAAATGTGTAAGTTTGCTGAGTGTATTTGATATGATATATGGAAGAGTGGCGACTGAGAGTATGTAGGTACGTAGAGAACATCAGACTGGGGAGGAGCAGTGTGGTTTCAGGAATGAAGTTGTTGGATCAGGTGTTTGCTTTGAAGAATGTGTGAGAAACCCTTAGTGAAACATAAGAATTTGTATGTGGCATTTATGGAGAGAGATGCCTTGAGGAAGGTCTTAGGAGTATATGGTGTGGGAGGAAAGCTGCTAAAATCAGTGGGAAGATTCTGTCATGGGGATAAGGCTTGTGTACGAGAAGGAGAGAGGAGACTGAGTTGTTCCAAGTGAAAGCTGGTCTGCGGAAGGTGTGTGTGATGTCCCCATGGTTGTTTGATTTGTTGCTGGACACGATGGTGAAGGAGGTAAATGCAAGGGTCTTAAAGAAAGGGGTGAGCACTTGGTCTGTAGGGGATGAGGGGGTCTGGGAAGTGAGTCAGCTGTTATCTGTTGATGACGCAAAACAAGTGGCAGATTCGACTGAGAAGCTGCGGAAGTTGGTGACTGAGTTTGGAAGTTTGCAAAAGGGGATGTTGTGAGCAAATGTGAATAAATGCAAGGTTATGAGGTTTAGCGGGTCAGTGGAACGGGTCAGTTTAGCATCTGATGATGAATTTAGAGAATTTGCAAACGAAGTGTTTCAGATACTTGGGAGCGGACTTGGCAGGGAATGGAACCATGAGAGAGGAAGTGATTCACAGGGTGGGTGAGGGGGCGAAGGTTCCGTGAGCATTGAGAAATGTGTGGAAAGATAGGTTGTTATCTGGGAGTACGAAAATGGGCATATTTGAAGATACGGTTGTCCCAGCAATATTGTATGGTTGCGAGGCATGGGCTGTAGATAAAGCTGTGTGAAGGAGGATGGATGTACTGGAAATTGATTACTTGAGGACAATATGTGGTGTGAGGTGGTTTGATCGAGTATTTAATGAAAGGGCAAGAGAGACGTGTGGTATTAAGAAGAGCGTGGTTGACAAAGCGGAAGAGGGTGTGCTGAAATGGTTTGGACACATGGAGAGAATGAGTGATAAGAGGTTGACAAAGAGGATATATGTGTCAGAAGTCGAGGGGACAAGGGTAAACTGGAGACCAAATTGGAGGTGGCAAGATGGCGTGAAATTATTTTAAGCGGTCGGGGCCTGAACATGCAGGAAAATGAAAAGCGTGCACGGGATAGAGTGGCTTGGAACGATGTGGTATACAGGGGACTGAACCAGCGCATGTGAAGCGGACCTGGCAGTACATATGGGGGTTGTGATTTCACTACATTGAAAAAAAGAATGGAGGTGAGCGGGTGCAGTTTTTCTCTGTTTTTGGCGCTACCTTGATAACGCAGGAAATGGCGGACGATTATGAAAAAAAAAAGCACAACATTTGCAACTTGGAACTGATATAGACAAACTGATGAACTGGGCGCACAGGTGGTAGATGAATTCTTCTACAGAGAAGTGCTGAGTGTCACACATCCATAATGAAAATATAGAAGGGAGCTACAGTATGAATTGTGTAGATATACAAAAAATGTGTGTGGAAAACGGCGCGGGGGTGTATTAATCTCTGGTGACCTAGAGGTAAGTAAGCAAGGCACAAAAGCTGTCAAAAAAAGAAAAAGAGAAAAAAAATCTGGTTTGATATGTAGGACTTTTGAATTGAATTGTTATCCTTGCTCTCTGTAGCCTGCGTACAGCACAACGATCAACATGTAAACATTCCACCGTCAACAAACAATGCATTCGGGGATCATAATCGTAAATAAAGTGTAACCGTAGCCATATGGGACCTGGAGATGGTCGGCCATCCGAAACTCTTGGACACCACACACAGGGGAACTAGATGATCATAAACAACTGTTATACATACAACTCCCCTGGTGACCAAAGCGTGAACAACAAAGGTTGTATCGTCGAGTATGAGCTGATCTTATCTTATCTTATGGCAAAAAAAAAGGTCAGATAACTGGACCCGGTAGGTTATCTCAATATGGGGTGACACATTACGTGTCGGAATAAACCAGGAACCCTGGCACTGTCTTCCTCTCCTCTTGCCCCTCCCCAGCTCCTCCCCTGGCCAGCAGTGCCCTCCCAGCTCCTCCCCTGGCCAGCAGTGTCCTCCCAGCCCCTCCCCTGGCCAGCAGTGTCCTCCCAGCCCTCCCCTGGCCAGTAGTGTCCTCCCAGCTCCTCCCCTGGCCAGCAGTGTCCTCCCAGCCCCTCCCCTGGCCAGCAGTGTCCTCCCAGCCCTCCCCTGGCCAGCAGTGCCCTCCCAGCTCCTCCCCTGGCCAGCAGTGTCCTCCCAGCTCCTCCCCTGGCCAGCAGTGTCCTCCCAGCCCTCCCCTGGCCAGCAGTGTCCTCCCAGCCCTCCCCTGGCCAGCAGTGTCCTCCCAGCTCCTCCCCTGGCCAGTAGTGTCCTCCCCTGCTGCTCCCCTATCCTCCCCAGATCCGTGCCTACCTCACCGTGTCCTCCCCAGCTCTCCCCCGGATACACCAAACCCCTGGAGATATTGTTCATAAATGTAATATCATGAGCCTAACAGATGTAATAAATGTAAAAAATAATGCCAAAAATAATGCCAATACTTCTAATAATAGATGAATGAATTAATGATTATATTACAGCTGATAGTGGCTCTGTACAGTTTACATGTATAGTAATAGTTACATGAGGCAATGTTATCTATCTATCTATCTATATCTACAAAGATATATACATAAATAAAGTGGTAACCACACTTCAGTAGGTGTTCGGATCATATTCATTTATTGAACCTTGCAATCATCCCTTCATACAGTTAACCCTTCATACAGTTAACCCTTCATACAGTTATCCCTTCATACAGTTAACCCTTCATACAGTTATCCCTTCATACAGTTAACCCTTCATACAGTTATCCCTTCATACAGTTAACCCTTCATACAGTTAACCCTTCATACAATTATCAGGCACTAGAGTGATCGTCAGATGTAGCGACGTACCGTCATGCACTACGTGTTATCTTGGGAGCAGGTCAGAGCGGGTGACCTCACCTGACCTCATGATCCCCATAGAAATGTGTCTGGTGACCTGACCTATATCCGCTCCTGTGGTATAACCCCGTGACCTCCATAGTGATGACCTGACCCTTTCCATAAGAAGAGCTTGCTCCCAGGCCACCATCAGGGAGAGAGGTCAGAGCTGGTGACCTTGAACTTAGATGACCTGACCTGACCTTGCTGCTTCTTACATACCCGGTCATCCCTGCGTACTGAATGACGGTGCCAATAACATCTCTCCGTTACAGTTTTACCTGCCCGCCCTATATGAATATATCTATATAGGCAAGACTGCAGGACCAGATGGAGTGTGATGAAGGTGACCTGGTGTAGTGTGATGAAGGTGACCTGGTGTAGTGTGATGAAGGTGACCTGGTGTGGAGGAAGACATCAGGACCTGGTGTAGTGTGATGAAGGTGACCTGGTGTAGTGTGATGAAGGTGACCTGGTGTAGTGTGATGAAGGTGACCTGGTGTGGAGGAAGACATCAGGACCTGGTGTAGTGTGATGAAGGTGACCTGGTGTAGTGTGATGAAGGTGACCTGGTGTAGTGTGATGAAGGTGACCTGGTGGAGTGTGATGAAGGTGACCTGGTGGAGTGTGATGAAGGTGACCTGGTGTGGAGGAAGATATCAGGACCTGGTGGAGTGTGATGAAGGGTGACAAAGGAGTGTGGGGTGACGGTGTAGCTGGGGTGACAGTGGAACATGGGAGTTGACGGTGGACGAGGAGTGAGGGTAACAGTCAATCCAAGGGGTTCGAACCCCGGACACAGTCTAGCCAGTAAACAGGCAGGCAAGGCTGGCGGGATGAGCCAGGTCAAGATACTGGCACACCAGACGGGGTGACAATCTTTCTCCCCCGTAACATTCTCCCCCGTAACATTCTCCTCCGTAACATTCTCCTCCGTAACATTCTCCCCCGTAACATTCTCCCCCGTAACATTCTCCTCCGTAACATTCTCCCCCGTAACATTCTCCTCCGTAACATTCTCCTCCGTAACATTCTCCCCCGTAACATTCTCCCCCGTAACATTCTCCCCCGTAACATTCTCCCCCGTAACATTCTCCCCCGTAACAACACCTGTAGTAACGACACACACACACACACACACACACACACACACACCAGCACATCATAACACACACACACACACACACACACACACACACCAGCACATCATAACACACACACACACACACCAGCACATCATAACACACACACACACACACCAGCACATCATAACACACACACACACACACACACACACACACACACACACACACACACACACACACACACACACACACACACACCAGCACATCATAACACACACACACACACACACACACACACACACACACACACCAGCACATCATAACACACACACACACACACACACACACACACACACACACACACACACACACACACACACACACACCAGCACATCATAACACACACACACACACACACACACACACACACACACCAGCACATCATAACACACACACACACACACACACACACACACACACCAGCACATCATAACACACACACACACACACACACACACACACACACACCAGCACATCATAACACACACACACACACACACCAGCACATCATAACACACACACACACACACACACACACACACACACACACACACCAGCACATCATAACACACACACACACACACACACACACACACACACACACACACACACACACACACACACCAGCACATCATAACACACAGATGATTAATAATAATTCACCAGGAGCAGAACATAAAGGGCGTAACGCTCAAATAATCTAATTACAATTTCAATTAATTTCGCCATAAAAAACACGGCCTTTCCAGTACTCGGTCCCATCACAGCTTTATATGAGGTCATCACCGGAGTTACAACCTTATGTACGGTACAATGTACCTCCTGTCTCCCTCCCTGCAGCATGACGGTACCAACCCTCAGCATGACGGTACCAGCCCTGCAGCATGACGGTACCAGCCCTCAGCATGACGGTACCAGCCCTCAGCATGACGGTACCAGCCCTCAGCATGACGGTACCAGCCCTGCAGCATGACGGTACCAACCCTGCAGCATGACGGTACCAGCCCTGCAGCATGACGGTACCAACCCTGCAGCATGACGGTACCAACCCTGCAGCATGACGGTACCAGCCCTGCAGCATGACGGTACCAACCCTGCAGCATGACGGTACCAGCCCTGCAGCATGACGGTACCAACCCTGCAGCATGACGGTACCAACCCTGCAGCATGACGGTACCAGCCCTGCAGCATGACGGTACCAACCCTGCAGCATGACGGTACCAGCCCTGCAGCATGACGGTACCAGCCCTGCAGCATGACGGTACCAACCCTGCAGCATGACGGTACCAGCTTTCAGCATGACGGTACCAACCCTCAGCATGACGGTACCAGCCCTGCAGCATGACGGTACCAGCCCTGCAGCATGACGGTACCAACCCTCAGCATGACGGTACCAGCCCTGCAGCATGACGGTACCAGCCCTGCAGCATGACGGTACCAGCCCTCAGCATGACGGTACCAGCCCTCAGCATGACGGTACCAGCCCTGCAGCATGACGGTACCAGCCTTCAGCATGACGGTACCAGCCTTCAGCATGACGGTACCAACCCTCAGCATGACGGTACCAACCCTCAGCATGACGGTACCAGCTTTCAGCATGACGGTACCAGCCCTGCAGCATGACGGTACCAGCTTTCAGCATGACGGTACCAGCCTTCAGCATGACGGTACCAGCCCTCAGCATGACGGTACCAGCCCTCAGCATGACGGTACCAGCCCTGCAGCATGACGGTACCAGCTTTCAGCATGACGGTACCAGCCTTCAGCATGACGGTACCAGCCTTCAGCATGACGGTACCAGCCCTCAGCATGACGGTACGATCCCTCAACACGACGGTGCAATCCTTCAGTATTTGTCAGTAGTGCCCTTAAACAAGACGGTACGACACAGGAACAAGTGTATGATCCTTGATGACCAGGCCGGTACCCTGGGCACGACGGTACAGCCCTCTGGTATGACAGAGTGATCTCTGACCTGACTCAAAGGTCAGGTCAGAGGTCAAGCCATCGTCATCAAGGTTCGTCACATAATGTGCTAAGGGCCTAACAGGAGGAGACACCAGCAACTGGCCAATACAGCCAATCCTGGGTGCTGAATGTGACCAATACATGAATCGTATTGATGACTCTTGTTGATAATGATAATGAATAAATGTGGCCAATTATGTGAGTCTATGAGACAAATGAGTCCACCATACGGACAGCAACACACGCTTAACTACCCATCCGTAGTCCCGCAGCCAATGGGAGGCGGAGGAGCCAGGCAACAGTGGGGATGGGGGGGGGGGGGGGTAATGTGGAGATGGTGACCCATGGCGGCTGATGGAGGACAAACTACTCACCCATACCTGGTAAACTGATCACTGACCTGATACTTGGTGTGTGTGTGTGTGTGTGTGTGTGTGTGTGTGTGTGTGTCACATGATGACAGTCACATGAACAATCTCAATACAGAAGTGGGGTGATGTGGCAGCTGAGGATATAGGGTATGGTGTAAATGGAATGGGGGAACAGCTTGTTGAGTTAGTGTGACGATACGAAATGCTTCGTTGAAATTGAAGAAAGAGGGATATATGAGCATACATGGGTAGATGGAGCTCAGTCAACGGGGGTTCATGGACTATATGTTAAATGACAGTCATGCAAAGGAGAGGCTGTTGGATGAGAATGTGTTGAGAGAGGCAGCGGGTGCATTGTATATTTCTCGGAGGAGGCGGGTGTGAAATTCTGCAGTTGTTCTGTGGAATGAGGTAATGACGTGGGTAAAATAGCGGTGAACGTGAGTGAGCTCAGAAGACAGGCCTGTGTGCAGGGAGACCAAGAGAAATTGAGTGAAGAGCGGCAAACGGTAGAAGTAAACTTAACAGCGAGAGCGGGAACAGATTGGAGAGCACTTCGGAAAGCAGCGCTCACATCAGCAGATGGCATTAAGGAGATGGGAACTAAGCGTTTCAAAACGAGTAGTTAGTAATGAGAGAGAGAGAGAGAGAGAGAGAGAGAGAGAGAGAGAGAGAGAGAGAGAGAGAGAGAAGTTTGGATGGCATCTGCAGGGAAGATATGCGCGTGACTGGGAGGTATACAAGAGAAAGGGGCAGGAGGTCAAGAGAAAGATGGGGTCTAAAAAAAAAAAGGAGCATATGAGAAATAACGAGAGAGTATTGATGAAGTTCTGGGAGAATGCGAAAATGTTGTGGAGAGAACTGATCATGACGAGAGCAAGTGAGCGAACGTGTGGGGGAAGGAAGGATGAAAGCAAGAGAACAAATGGGAGCGACATTGAGAATGAGATGGACAGATGGTAACAACCAGTGAAAGGGCAAAAGAGATGAGTATTTTTAAGGACAATTGCAAGTTTCAAACAATTGGGCGGGGAATGTGGAGTGGTTGGGACCAGGAGGGCATGCAGAGTGATCGTGTCCTGGCGAATGGCTCGGTGAGAGGAGACAAAGTGATGAAAGCCTTGCCTGGGATGAAGTTTGGCAGAAGTGTTTGAGATTGCGGTCGAGTTTCTCAAATAGTTGGTGATAGGGTTATTAATCGGGTAAGCGAGCTATTCAACGTTTGTATGACCCAAGGGCAACAAAAATGAATGCTTAAATTACAGAGGCGTAAGTCAGTTGAATATCCCTGGTGAGGTGTACAGGATGGTGGTGACTATGAGAATGATGAAATGTGCACAACAGAAGACAGCGGAGGAGCAATGTGGGTCAGGACAGGTAGAAGATGCGTGGAGCAAGCAAGTGTTTGCTTTGACAATTTTCTGTGCGAAATACTTAAGAGAAAGTGAACTGTGTGTAGCATAAACGAATCTGGAAAAAGCTTAAGTTCAGTTGATGGTGAGACCTTTTGGAAGGTGCTGTGAATAAATGGGGTTAATGTAGCTTTCTCAAATGCAGTCATGAGCTTTTACCCGATGAACAGTGCGTGTGTGCGAGTAGGGAGGAGGGTGAGTGAGTCTAGGTGAAGGTGTATCTGCATCGTGAGTGTGTGGTGTCATCGGTGTTTTCTGGCGGGTTGATGATGGTGGTGGTGGTGGTGGTGGGGGGGGGGGGGGGGGGGGTTTAAGGTGAGGATCTTAGAGCGAGGGCCAGGTCTGCTGTTTACTAGGGGAGGGGGACATGGGGGATGCATTAAATACGGTTTGCAGATGACACGGCCTTTGTGGGAGGCATTTGGGGGGCAAACTCTAACAGCTGGTGATATGTTTGGGTGTGTTAAAGTAGGGTAATGACGCGCAGCATGGGGATCACACGGGGGAAGGGGTGGGAGTTAGTCTGAATGGAGAAGAGCTGGAGGAGGCAAGGTGCTTCACGTACCGAGGAGTGGACTCGCCAGCAACTGGAACCAAAGGGGCTGAGGTGAGTCACAGGGTTGAGGAGCAGGGTAAGGTCTTGGCTGTAATGAGGAATGTGTGGAAGGTGTGGTAAGCGTCTGTTGAGACATAGATGAACACGTTTGCAGGTACAGTGGTCCCGGCAGCTTTGTACACATGTGAGTCATGAATTTCAAAGAAAGGAAAAGGGCGTAGGTGTGGGAAGTGATATGCCTGAGGACATTATGTGGGGTGAAGCGGGTGGATCGTACGAGGAAACCCAGTGTAAGAGCGAAGTGTGGTAGTATAAGCCGTACACTGACCAGGATGTGTTGATATTGGTCGGTCGTACGGAGGGGCTCAGTGGAGAAGGTCTGATTGAGAGGATGTACGAGTCAGCGGTGGAGGGAAGGTGGGAGAAGGGGAGACCAAGAGGGAGAAGAAGGAAAGAGTGAGAGAGGTTTCAGGATCACGAGGCCTTAATATTCAGGAAGGTGAGAGGCGTGCATGGGACAGAATGATTGGAACGATGTGGTATAAGTGGGGCAATGAGCTATCAGTGGGCTGAACCAGGACATATAAACGAGGGTAAACCATGGAATAGTCTGTAGGGTCTGGCTGTGCATGGTAAGCTCTGGTCTGGCTACAATATACACGACAACTAACAATGGGTCGGAGTTTACATATCAGGCAGCCATTCCTCTATTCCTGACCCTATCCTCACTAAACCAGGAGAAGTAAATGTAATGAAGAGGAAAATAATGAAATCAATTTAAACTGCCATAATATTTGGCATGGTTTATCAACTACGTCAGCAGATGTTGTGACCTTCCTGTAATGTCTGCTGTTGCTGGAGAATATGTTCCTGAATCTGTCCAGAAGTGTGATATGAAGAGTGTTTACTGGATTATATAACATATAAAATGTTGTAATATCAAGGTTTATAAGTCACAGAAACACTTTTACTATACAATTCTTCGTCTTTCGTTACAGTTTAACTCTTTTGTAGCTAACAGCGGTGACTGAACAAGGTGTAGTGTGGTGTGGTGCAGTGTGGTGTGGTGTAGTGTGGTGTGGTGTAGTGTGGTGTGGTATGGTATAGTGTGGTATGGTGTAGTGTGGTGTGGTGTAGTGTGGTGTGGTATGGTGTAGTGTAGTGTGGTGTAGTGTAGTGTGGTATGGTGTGGTGTGGTGTGGTGTAGTGTTGTGTAGTGTGGTGTGGTGTGGTGTGGTATGGTGTGGTGTGATATGGTGTGGTGTGGTGTAGTGTAGTGTGGTGTGGTGTAGTGTGGTGTGGTGTGATATGGTGTGGTGTGATATGGTGTGGTGTGGTGTAGTGTAGTGTGGTGTGGTGTAGTGTGGTGTGGTGTAGTGTGGTGTGGTGTGGTATGGTGTGGTGTAGTGTGGTGTGGTGTGGTGTGGTATGGTGTAGTGTGGTGTAGTGTGGTAGTTTAGCTGGGAAAACGGACGACTGTATATCACTGTAGACCTGATTTTTACTGACTAATTTTCTCGTTGTTACTGTACTGATTTTTCCAGCCAGATGTGACACTGAAGCAAGGAGGGTGTGGACAGACAGACAGACAGACCGATAGACAGACAGACGGACAGACAGCACCTGACACATCGGCAACGTGTGCCACATTCCCTCCTGCTGGGTTGCCACATGATCATGTTGTGGCTGGGTGAGGTGAGGGAGAAGCCGTCATGCCGGAAGGTACATTTTGATCCTGTGTTGAAGCAGCTCTCCACCTGTCACTCTGTCTATCAGTTGTGTTGGAGTCCAGTTGTGGATGACGTACTGAGGTTCGTTCCTCAAGGGAGGTCGTCACATGAGGACGCGTAGGCCAAGTGGGTCGTGATACGGAGGGGAGCAGACTGCAGGCGGCTTCTGATAGCGTGGCGAGTGTGTAGGGGGGTGGCTGCACGGTGTGCAACGTTCTAAACCACTGAGGTTAAGGTCATCAGTGTGAATCTGGTGTATGGTCAGTGATCATTGTCTTCTTTGGCGAGAATATTCGCAATTGTTGGCACGTAAGTGTTGATCACTTGTCCCTCGAGTCCCACTCAGTTTTCCTCACTGCTCGTACTCAGTGCCAGTATGTTATCTGTGAGGCCAAGCGTTCCTTTAACCAAGGACAGTGCAACAACCTCTCCCCTGCATCCATTTTAAGTGTTTAACTAAAGGCATCTCTAACAACTTCTGTTGGTCTAACTTTCCTCAACCTCCCCATTCTGACTGCACTGTACCTCTTCCCTCTCAATCAAGAAGCAACTCTTGTCTGTTTCTGTTCCTCCTCTAACTCGATCTTGGTTGACTAACATTCCTCAATCCCCTGATGTTCCTTCTACTGTCCGAGTAACACTTCTCTCCTGGACACAAGCAAGGCTCGTGGACCAGATACAATCCATCCTCCATATATCGAGAGTGTGTGTTACCATACATGCACCTGTGCTTGCTCGTCTACTCTGCTTTTGCTTCAAAGACAAAACTTTTCCTTCTCGGAAACATGGCTAGATACATTTTAACCCTCGGCTGGCTGACTGTTTTAACTCCCCAAACTATCGTCCTGCTGCTCTGACTTCTCCCATTTCCAAAGCTTATGAATCCTTCCTCAACTACGGTATCTTCAGACATCTTGAATCTCACAGTCTTCTCCCTGATCACCAGTATGGCTTCCGTAAGGCGAGATCCCCTGGTGATATCCTCTTCTATCTTACTGGTCGTCATCATCTGACATATTTCGTTGCACCCTGTGTAGTACACTTTGATGTATCAAGAGCTTTTGACAGCGTGTGGCATCGGGTTCTTACCTGCAAGCTTCCTTCTTTTGGGTTTCCCTCCCTCACTCTGTACCCTCTCCGGGCGACCCATCTCTACAGCTGTTGATGGATCAACCTCTCCCGTTTACCAGCCAACATCGGTGCTCCCTCCTTCTCCTCAAATACCTCCCTTCTCCCAACACCTCGGGTTAGGAAGTCCAGATTAATACGAGTATAATAGTCACGTTGACCAGGGGTTCAACATGCGAGTCACGTTGACCAGGGGTTCAACATGCGGGTCACGTTGACCAGGGGTTCAACATGCGAGTCACGTTGACCAGGGGTTCAACATGCGGGTCACGTTGACCAGGGGTTCAACATGCGGGTCACGTTGACCAGGGGTTCAACATGCGAGTCACGTTGACCAGGGGTTCAACATGCGGGTCACGTTGACCAGGGGTTCAACATGCAGGTCACGTTGACCAGGGGTTCAACACGCGAGTCACGTTGACCAGGGGTTCAACATGCGGGTCACGTTGACCAAGGGTTCAACATGCGAGTCACGTTGACCAGGGGTTCAACATGCAGGTCACGTTGACCAGGGGTTCAACATGTGAGTCACGTTGACCAGGGGTTCAACATGCGGGTCACGTTGACCAGGGGTTCAACATGCGAGTCACGTTGACCAGGGGTTCAACATGCGGGTCACGTTGACCAGGGGTTCAACATGCAGGTCACGTTGACCAGGGGTTCAACATGCGAGTCACGTTGACCAGGGGTTCAACATGCAGGTCACGTTGACCAGGGGTTCAACATGTGAGTCACGTTGACCAGGGGTTCAACATGTGAGTCACGTTGACCAGGGGTTCAACATGCGGGTCACGTTGACCAGGGGTTCAACATGCGAGTCACGTTGACCAGGGGTTCAACATGCGGGTCACGTTGACCAGGGGTTCAACATGTGAGTCACGTTGACCAGGGGTTCAACATGTGAGTCACGTTGACCAGGGGTTCAACATGTGAGTCACGTTGACCAGGGGTTCAACATGTGAGTCACGTTGACCAGGGGTTCAACATGCGAGTCACGTTGACCAGGGGTTCAACATGCGGGTCACGTTGACCAGGGGTTCAACATGTGAGTCACGTTGACCAGGGGTTCAACATGTGAGTCACGTTGACCATGGGTTCAACATGTGAGTCACGTTGACCAGGGGTTCAACACGCGAGTCACGTTGACCAGGGGTTCAACATGTGAGTCACGTTGACCAGGGGTTCAACATGTGAGTCACGTTGACCATGGGTTCAACATGTGAGTCACGTTGACCAGGGGTTCAACACGCGAGTCACGTTGACCAGGGGTTCAACATGTGAGTCACGTTGACCAGGGGTTCAACATGTGAGTCACGTTGACCAGGGGTTCAACACGCGAGTCACGTTGACCAGGGGTTCAACATGTGAGTCACGTTGACCAGGGGTTCAACATGTGAGTCACGTTGACCAGGGGTTCAACATGTGAGAGAAAAAAGAAACTAAGATTCAGTGTCTCGTGAAACACGTCTGTCTCCTGATGTTGTGTGCAGTAATGATTGTGACCTAATGGCTCTTATCTTTGACCCCAAGACCTCTAACAATTGTTTAGATATAGATTCTCGGTAGATCATTATCTGTGATGAAGGGTTGGTGTCCATGCATGAGCCCAGCCCTCACACATTGTGTACACATGTTGTGACATTTGAGGACACAGGATCTTGTGACCTTGGCCGTAAACTTCCAACTTCGAAAAGATAATGATGTAAAAAGATATCTCTGTAGTATCTGAGTCAGTGATGATGATGATGTAAAAAGATATCTTTGTAGTACCTGATTGAGTGTGATGATAATATGTACACAACCATCATGTATGTTGTTCATAATACAATCATTCCTGAACTTCCAGCCCCGACGTGTACAGGTTCACAAGGTGTTGTACACTGCCTCGAGCACGGCTCTGCTCTACAGGCACTCATGACGTACCTGTATAACAGAGCAGCACGTACGGTCTGTATAACAGAGCGGCACGTACAGTCTGTATAACAGAGCAGCACGTACGGTCTGTATAACAGAGCGGCACGTACAGTCTGTATAACAGAGCGGCACGTACAACAGAGCAGCACGTACGGTCTGTATAACAGAGCAGCACGTACAGTCTGTATAACAGACCAGCACGTACGGTCTGTATAACAGAGCAGCACGTACAGTCTGTATAACAGAGCAGCACGTACAGTCTGTATAACAGAGCAGCACGTACAGTCTGTATAACAGACCAGCACGTACGGTCTGTATAACAGAGCAGCACGTACAGTCTGTATAACAGACCAGCACGTACGGTCTGTATAACAGAGCAGCACGTACGGTCTGTGTAACAGAGCAGCACGTACGGTCTGTGTAACAGAGCAGCACGTACGGTCTGTATAACAGACCAGCACGTACGGTCTGTATAACAGAGCAGCACGTACGGTTTGTGTAACAGAGCAGCACGTACGGTCTGTGTAACAGCCCAGCACGTAGGGCATCTCCTCAATGTGTAGTAAGATATGGGATCGCGTTCTTGCCGTGAGTGGAACTCTAGCCATCAACAAACAAGTCAATAAATGCATCAATTCATCAAAGTTCCACGTAACTGTACGAGATCCACAATACTAAAGTCATACACTTCAGTCTGGGTATACGATGCTATGTGTACCAGGGTCGCATCTTGAGCACGTGCAACACGTGTGTCCCACACACACGCGCGCGCGCGGTGGTGGCGGCGGCAGCTGATAAAATAGGTGGTCCTTCTGGGGTTCATTCCCCTGCTCCTGCTACCAGACCCCCGGCCATCACTCGCACTATCACACGGGTGTGGAGGTGGGTGTTCTCGTGTGGCTTGCCTGGCCCACGTCTTATACACCACTCATCCAAGTGATGAGTGAGGGAAGTAGATCTATTTCACCGTCGTCTTGATCACCCTGGATGGGGGGTGGATATAGAAGTGATCTCCTCACCTGTGGCAGTCTGGACCAGCTGGGGTGAGTGTGGGAACTGCCAATGAACACTAGCAAGACTGCCCACGTTTTCTCTTATTGGTTCAGTATGGATCGTCTCGGTACACGGCATTATCACGCTATTTTTAAGCCTGGCAATCGATTTTCTTTTCCTATGATCGCCCAGGCCTTGTGTATAACCATAGCTTTATACCACCTAATGATGTGAAGCGGTCCTTCACCCCTGCAGGGAATGGTTAACCATTGTGTGTATGTGTGGTTCTTCGTGAACATTCATGTGCTGGGCCTGCCCTGGACCCATCGTAACTCATGGTGAAGGTGATGCATGTGGTCAACCTTCTTCCTGTGTGTCTTACATTCACCTGGCAGGTGACGGGAGAATCAGGGGTGTCTCCCCAGGTGAACCCATCCCTCCGCCTGAGTTATCAGGGGATGGCCAACCAGCTATGGTTGGTGGGGTAGCTGTTCGTCGTAAGACCTCCCTCCTCCACCTTGCGATCCCCAGGGTGTAACACGATCCTCACAGGAGATACGACATTCGTTACGACCGCCTGCGACCTGTACCAGTCCTCTGGTCGCCGCTGTCTTGTGACCTGACGCATCTCCGAAATCAACATCGTTAGACAGTCGTAAGACATAATCAAACCCACTCATGTTAACAACATGATAGTTAACCCAGCAAACATCAACACACAACCTAACCTGATCAACGCTGGGTGCAATATACTTCTCAAGCTTGACACATGTGATCAGTGAATGTTCAGGACTAAAGTGTCGAGACAATACAATGTGTACAGCTGATGTGTGTGTTATAAACCAACTGGTCGTCACGGTGTTCATTTAGATTTTTTAGAACAATCATTAAGACTGTACCAGTCGTAATAGTTTTCAAAATCAAAGTGACGGTAGAGAACATACTTTCTGGCAGACAGGGGTCCCGTCTCCTCAAAATGCTATGGGCCCAGCAGACGCACGGTCACCATCTGTCCGATAAACAGATCAAACAGCCATGGTGACAACTTATATCCTTGATGCAGACCCTTCACCTAAAAGCACTCACCCTCTTCCCTCCCTACCCGTACTGACACCTTACTAGCTCGGGAAAAACTTCTTCCTGCTTTTAATGAATTACTTCCCACGCCATATACTCGTAGCACCTTTTCATAAGCATCTCTATCGAATGCTTATTCCAAATCCATATATGCCATATGGAAATCCATCTCTTTCTCTAGGCATTTCTCACATTTTTTTTCTAAAGCAAACACCTGATCAACACATCCTCTGCCACTCTTAAGGCCACACTGCCCCCCCCCCCCCCCCCATCTATGCGTGCCACCATGCTCACAAAGGCCAGCTTAGCAGGTCCACTCAAAACTCTCATACCTATGTAATTCGAACATTCACTTTTGTTCTTATCTTTATATAAAGGTATTACATAGTCATCCCGCCGACTCATCTTGAGCCAAACATACATTGGAAACCATGACTAACCAACCAACAACACTCTCACCACCTATCATGAAAAATTCAACTACAATCTCACTCACTCTCCAGATGCTTAGCCGTACTTCATTGCAAGTAAGGCATTTACTACCTCATCTTTTCATTTAACCATTTGCCATATGTCTAGCGCTCCTCATGTATCCAACTCACAAATAGACCACATGTGCCACCCCGTCACCTAACACATTCAACCGTCATCCAGAATACTCACTATATTTCCTCTTTACCTCTTCCTTGCTTGTTACCACTACCCCATCTGCTCCCCTGGCTGATATCTCAGTTTGTTCTCTTGTTGTCCTCACCCTGTTCACCTCCTTCCAGAATATTTCTGATTCTCTTTGAAGTCTGCTAATACTCACGCTCCATTCCTCATTTGCCCTCTTTTTTTCATTCTCAATCCTCTCTGCCTTACCACCTGTTTTCTCTTGTACATCCTCCAGGCACCCACACTCTTTCCCTGCAGATAGCGCCCATACTCCTCTCTTCTCTCTTTCACAAGCAACCTAACTTCCTTACCACACCAATAACAACCCTTTTTCACCTGCACATATTGTACAGTCGACTACGCTAAGTACTGTCATACTTTCCAGTGTTTTTCGTTCAGAGAGCGACATCTGGTAATCCTTCCACTGAGACTTAAAAATCTTTATATCCTGTCGAAATGGGACTATTGTTGTCATTTGTCAATACAGATGCATTCTATACAATTTATAAGATAGAAAGGCATTACTTGTGCCATGTCAATAACGCTTTAATTAGGATATTTTTCTAAGCCCTGTCGAAACTTCCTGACACGGAATTTTTCGTTCGTTCAAATTTAGTCAAGAATAGTTCAAGTCGTTTGTAACACTATCATACACTTAAAAATATACTGTAAATATTCTAGGAAAGTACTAGATAAGTTAATTGAAAACAAATATTTTTGAAATGCAAAAGCTTTTGGTTTACTACAGATTAAGAATAATGACCCAAAACCTTCGCTTGACGATGACGTCATCAAGCGCGATGTTCAACTGTTGAGGCACGACACGATAGACCGACACGGCCGCCGCGGAGGTGAAATCCCGCATGAACAGCGACAGTCTATCAAAGCTCTCATGGGGATATTCCACCATTAAAGATATCACGCACACTGAATATAATAAACAAAGGGGCAATTTACCGCTGGGTGAAGAGGACAGAAGAAACGCACGACATAAGAAGCCTACTCAGAAGAGGTCGTCCGCCACCGCAGGAAAAGAGCAACAACTCGTCCTTGAAACAGCCAGGCGAGGTCCCCTTACCACACACACAGCAGTAGAACTTATAAACTAAACAGGAAGTCGGTTTGGGGTCCAGACAATAAGAAAAATATCACACAAAGCTGGCTGCACTCCACCACAGGATCCCTGACTGATGAAAACAAAGGGGAGTTACGAGGCTTCGCATAGGAATACGTCACTGCTGCAGGACGACAAGTTTGGGTAAACAGTCGTGTGTGTGTGTGTGTGTGTGTGCTGGCATTATAATCTATAATGCCGACATTATTCATTTATCTATTACCAACAGCTTCGTGTCATGATTCGCGTGTGTGTAGTTGTTCTAATCATCAGAGTAACGAATTACTGGAGTGGAGAAAACCTTGGATCAGAAAAATATCTATCCATTAAATCCCAGCGACCTATGGTAAGTCTTTAGCGTTAATGTGCACAGGTGTCAGCACACAGTTTAATAGACCAGGGTTGCCAGACGTTGGAGAAAAACTTCACGGCTAAATCGACCAACCAATTTTAAAATCCAAATTTCAGGAAAATTCGGCCAAATGCTTTTTATACTATAATATGGCATGAGTAAAACTTAAAATGAACATGCAATCATAAAAGTGATATGTAACCTGGTATTCTTGAACACTAGAATGATACGAGATAGCTGCTACGGCGAATTCTAGCTCAACACGTCTCTTACTTTCATTTTCACGTTTCCTTGGAGAGAACATAGCGAGCAGCGAACTGCTTGTTGACGCCAAATTCACTCTGCTTTAATGGTCTTATGATTTTCCGTGTTCTGCCAGACGAGACGTTTTGAGAGCAATCTGAGTTTTACAGAGTTTGCAGAAAGCATTTTCACTACCGTCACTTGTAACCCAAACATACTTTTCCTCCCAAGATTTGTTATATATTCTGCCACTTTCGTAAGATCTCTTCCATTTACTTGTAGACATTTTGAACACAGCATTCAATAAATCAAAGTGTGCCTGGTTAAGATGTCGACTCGACAACTAACATCAAGCCTTGAGAAATTAATGATGCCCTCACGCTTTGGAAATTGACATTATATTGAATTAATTGATAATTTTCACATTTCGGCCAAATAGTTTGACCGTGGCTGTTCATATTTTCGGCCATGCATACCTTTTCACTGCCAGATTTCAGGGGGGGGGGGGGGGGGGAGCGGCCAGCTGGCAATGTTCAGACCTATGCCACAACGTCAGTGTAGAGGAAAACAAATGGACATTCATAAGCGATTTTCTAAAATTAATTAATATAATTCTACTTCAATTACGTTATATACATATATATATATATATATATATATATATATATATATATATATATATATATATATATATATATATATTGTAATGTAATCTAAAGTAATTCAAAGTGCGCACACACACATACATGATGACACACCTCACTACTACCACCACCAACGAATGCCTCTCTATCATATAGCTGCCAGATACCGCCATCAGGACGAAAGATTCTGAAAACTGACAGTACTTAGTATAGTCGACTGTACCTTCACAACGCCATACTCTTCACCCACACATGTACACAATACTTCCCTAATTCTTTACAATCGTCATCCACTCCGATAGTCTCGTTTTCTCTCACCTTATATCAATCCTTCTCCAATCTTTCTTTCACCTCTGCACACAAGCCTCTTTTGCAAGCTCATTCACAGGGACATGGCAGACAGATTTCATCGTAAACAAATGCAAAGTAACCTCATTTAGTGACAAATCATGAATACAAAATGCATTGTGAGCCATTGGTACAGCAGAAATATAGGAGAAATGGTCCTTCATTACTGGTAATGACCCTTAACATGTTAACAATGCTTAGCTGCATACGTTTAACACAGTCGGATGTTACGTCATAACTAAAAATAATAAACTGCTAAACAAAGAATACGATACTCACCTTGAACTGGGCCCTAATGAGACCTGGTTTACAAGACATTGTACGTGTCTGGTCACATCACATCAAATTTACGAAAGACAAATTGGCAGAATGCAAAGAAAAGTAACCAAACTCAACCCTTCACTCAGAAATAACCCGAGAAGACACGAGATAAAAATGAATTCATATAAAGAAAAAAGTATTCTCCTAGGTCCAGCTGGTAGTTCACAAAATCGGAAATACAACACAAAGAAAAATTTCATACTATTAAACAGAGATTCGATGACCAGAAATAAAAATTTGAAGATGAAAGGATGAAGGTGTAATAGCAGTGTGGACAAATGTTACAATGGGAAATATGTACCTGCCGGTGTAATGAATACAGAGGCCAAAAATACCTTCAAGTCAAAGATAAACAATCATTTCAATGATATTTGTTATAAGTAGAATATCTAGTCTTACACTATTTGTCTTTCTCTTACAGATACCAGCTGCAGAGCAGATGTTACACTGGTAGGGATTTTTTTCAGCTCACATTTCCAATATGTTCTCCTCACACTCAATGTATTTTTTTCCCCGACAGTTGAGCCGGAGGGAGAGGTGTGGGAGGCGCCTTCTGCTTTGTTGTCTTGTTTCTACCACTATTTTCTCCGGTCACTGAAACATATGATCTTAAGATGGACCGTTTGGTCTTCTATTACCTATTTTACCTATTGATTCACATAATCCGAGTGTGGATCCACGAGGCAAAAAAAAAAAAAAAAAAAAAAAAAAAACAGGTTGCAGCTAATTATCTGGTCTACAATACTTAACCCCACACTCTGTCGATCAGGTTTACATCAATAAAAAACTTATTCCACATTACCAACGCCAAGCATTGACAAGGTTACGACGCGTTATGTCCCAGAATGTAATTATGTAATCATGTCTATGATGTGATGAAGTTGTATGTACGTATGAGGTTGTATGTGTTATATCTTACGATTTTCTGCTCCCAGTAACGCAAACTCAAGTATAATGGAAGTGTAAAGATTAAAGCTTGGACAAATACTATGGGAAAATATGTTTACCTGGTATGTTACTGTACTACTATCTTGGTCAATAAATTTACTAACTAACTAAAAGAGGGAGAAGGGGGACGTGTGGACCGTATATTGCCCGAGTGCTGAACGTAAACAATGGTCAACACCACATACCTTGCAGCCCTCAGTTTCCTGTGTTTACATCCTGTTGGTCGGCGCGCGAGCTGTGGTGGCGGGCACGTAACTCGTCATTTTGTGGGAAATATTGAGGAAGGTGTTTACTTACGTCTGGTATAATGTCCATCATGAACACGAACATGATAAATTCATGGACACAACACGTAAGTAGGTCTCAAACTCTAAACTACCTCGTGTTTCTAAATATGGAGGACTTCCTCCTTATTGCATCAGTGGCTGTCTTGTTTCACTAAACATCCAGAGCTGGCACAAGCGACACTATCCAATATTACTCAAGAAATTAACTCGTATGCACCCTCACACATCCTAGCTCAAAGTGACACTAAAGAAAAAATAAATACTAAGTAACCAAGGCACATTTCGCGGGCTGATGTTACGTGACGTCACAAGCTAACAAGCAATTCAATAATGCGAAGTTCAGAAGAAAAAACATGATTCTACTTATTCAAAAATTTCTTTTTCGATCCCATTGATTGGATATCAAAAAATCAACTCTAAATATTCTTGTATTGATGAAAGAGGAAGTAAACGTCATCATGACGTCACAACTGCAAAGTAGCTCCAGGTGGGGAAACAATAAACCAGACGAGATTATCGTAATGAATGAGCTGATGTAAGTGGCAAGTAGCGATCATAATGGCATGATCTACCACTCCATGCCATAAACTATACCTTCAACGTTACTAATTTCAAAAATAAAGAGTTATGACGTTTCAAGGACCATCAATAGAAGATCAAACACAACTACAATGAAGTAGATATACATGTATTACCGACCGGTACGTGCAATGCGCGCGTTACCGGCTACAAATAATAACATTTTTAGGTTGTTCTGAGAATCAACAACACATCAAATGAGTGTTCCCATGACACAGACACACACACACACACACACACACCGTGACACATGTAAAGTAATTACTGCACAAAGATGATTTTTTCCGTCTGGTCTAGTAAGGCAGTTACATTACGAGGAATTTTTCATGTTTTCGCCGCACAGCAACACAGGGAGAATCCTAATATAAACATACCAGTTACAAATATAATTTGATCATTATATCCAGCTTACATAATACAGCTACAAAATAGGAAGGTAGTGAATTTCATTTAGATCCTGTACAATAAACAATGACAATTACATTTACAGTTATTTCTATTTCGTAGAACTGTAAAGTGTTAATTACCCTTCAGATTCATACATTATCTTGGAATAGCACAAATATCTAAACAGATATATAACTACCTAATTGCCTTGGGCTGTTAGCGTACATTTCCACACACTACTTCACCATGAATACAACAGTGTTATACAGTGTCAATGACAGAGGTTGTAATAAAATCAGGTATCTCCAGATGAAGAAACATAATTCATAACTTATTGAGATCGATAAGAATGAATGAAATTAAATGATAATATGCCAGTTTTAAGGACACCTTGTCATTGCCTTTGGAACATGAGTGATTTTGTTTTGCTCCAGTAAGAGAAAGGTAACGTCATTTGATTCATTGTTTTACTCTGCGATTATTAAATCTGGACAGTAGCGGAGCTTAAGAACCTAGAGGGAAAAATATATAGGGTTAACTAGTGTAAAAGTAGATATCAAAAGAACCAACGAAAACTCACCTAGTTTTCCCTAGCAGCCGAAATTCCAGTTCATAACGTTTCACATCTGTCAAGCGAGGTGGTGAAGAATGTGCTGGAACTGGTTTGCTGCGGTGAACGCGTATGCCAGCGAGCGAACCACGTAGCAAACACTCCAGTTTGAGGTGGACGGCTAAACAGAGAGGATTACGTTGTTACTTTTCGACTAATGCATAAATATTTCACGTAAATTTACGCTGCTCGAGGAAAACTAGGTAAGGTTTTCTTTGGTTCTGTTGCTTTTAATAAGTGTTACATACTTTTATGTAAATTAACCACACATTTTCCTTTTATGATCTTATTCGTTGTAGAACAGCATAAGAAATATCAAATCATGATCCACGACAGTTACTTTGGCTCTTACGCACTATTGCAAGACAAAATTTCGTTAGCTCCAAAATTAATTGAGTGAAGTCGCTAAACGAATCTTTACCAAACAAATAAAACACAATACTCTTGTCTGTCAGAGAAATTGGAAGAATGTAGAGATCTAGATTCTGTATGAAAAGATAAAACCGTATATATTGCTGCTGAGATGAGAGAGTGTAGCAGATGGCGCGTGAATCAGGGAGTCAGAGCAGTGACAGTGTAGCAGGAGGTGTGTGCAGCAGGCAGGCTGGGCGGCGAAAGCTAGACTGCTGGGGATATGAATGTATGTATGAATATTGAATGCAGACGATGCCAAAGTACTGGAAATAATAGATTATGCTTAAAATCCCTCTGGCAAGGTGGAGAATCTCAAAACACACGTTGCAGTCATATCCTTGGGGCATTGTCCTTATACAGGCTTATACAGTCCTGATCAAAGGGTGAATATAATCTTAAATGGAAGGTAACGTGTTGAGGCCAGGGAAGACACCTCCAGCATTATAAGAGAGATCTTAAGGCAATTCAAAACAGGCATTCCTGAAATATTGTGATGCAGGTACAGTATGCCAGGGTACAGAATGGCACAGGTCATAAACTCCACGGTCAAAAGGTCAACGGATACAACTTAAAGAAACATTAGTATCACACATTAGAAAAGATAGATATATATATATGAAAAGATATATATATATATATATATATATATATATATATATATATATATATATATATATATATATATATATATATATAATTCTTAAGAGATATCATAATGGAAGTAAAGCATACACTTCTCAAGGGATAGTGAGCCTCTGGAGGAAATAAGACATCAATGGATAAGACATCGTGGTACTGAATGAACCCCACTCTCCGAAACAAATCAATATCTTGTTCAAAAAGAGCAAACCTAAATGAGTGTCTTGCTTCTAAACAAATATTCTTGTTCAGATAAACATGGACGGTCCACAGGGACTTAGCTTTCCTGAAGAATTCGTTAGTTCCTTCATGCTAGCCGAGAAATATCGCGCCTCTGGCAGATAACAGTATAATTATATGGTGGGGACGCAGCTACACCACCGCATGAGGGAGGTAATGAAGTGGACGTAGGGATATAAGAAAAAAGAGAAAATATGTTTAATGAAAATAAAGGATTACTTAAAGAAGCTAATAAGATATAAACGAGTGAACATAAAAACTAATAGAAAGGTTTGACTGTGGTGAGGGTAAGGCAGGGTGTTGGTACGTATGTGTAGTCCCAGCTTTGTAAGAGTGTCGTGCTCCTGCAAACTCACCTCCCCCAGCATTACGTAGGTCTGACTTCATCACCTACCCCACTTAACTGACCTTCTCCTATGCCATATAAATATAAGTATGCCTATCTTACTAGTTCAATTTATCCACAGGTGAACTATGTCGTGAAAATGCAACTTATAACGTTAACTCTGACCATCGACGGCTCCCCAAGCAGCGGGGAGATAAAATAGAGGTCAAAACTTAAAGGGACAAAGTTACTGAGAGTATTAGAAAAATACATTTTCTGATGGTAATGACATTTACACATGCAGCATATTGGAAAATCTGATCAATTATTGATATGATATCGTAAAGGAATTGAAAATATAGAATTTCATGTACAGTGGGGTTTTTTTAACATACATTTCCATAAAAGAAAGATCTAAATAACTATCAGGTTCTCGCGATTTACAAACTACCACAAAATCAATCAAGTATAATGGAATGAGATGGCAATATCTACTTTAGGTTATGAAAGAGGCAGAAAGGTCAAAGTGAGAGGGGGAGAGGCAGATAACAGCATATATTGTAAAACTACAGAGTGTGGAGCATGGCGGGGAAGGAGGGTGACGCGAACCAAGTGGCCTGGAATATTGTGTGTGACAACATGGTCGTGCCCGCTGTCGTGTGGGTGGTTGCAAAAAGGAAGGTCGTACTTTATTGGGTGGTCGCACACCGGCAATACTCGCCTTCGTGATAAGAAATCTAGCGATTGAAAACTGTGTACAGTGATCATTAATTTCCTGATTGTCTGAAATATCTAAAAGTTAGAAGAAAAAAATGATATATGGAAGAGAACTTTGTAGAGGGACAATGTGGCTCCGTTTTTTATCTTTTAGTACTGAGATTGACATCCGAAAATGAGTGAAAAACAACACAATAACCAGAAATATTGAGGGAAAAAATATGATTCAGCTCGAGTAAAAAGCCAATGAAAGTATTTCCTTACACCAAGGCTGGGCCGGCTGATCCCAACACACGAACAGACCGGGGGGAAAAAAAGCAGACTCCCTGGAAGACTTAAGAACAGTGGCTCACAGCTTAGGACAGGATGTAATAATGGTCGTGTATTGTTCTAGGGTCTGGTGGAGGGAGGGAGTGGCGGATCCATGGCTGGCGTCTGGGTGGAGACTCGTACGCACACAACAAACATATGCTGGCCACTACATTAGTTACTATCTTTTTACAACCAGTCCACCGCTTACTCTGGCGTGAGCAAGACGCTACATGCGCTAGACAATATATGACCATTTACAATTAAACAAATACAGTTGACAGTAAAGATACACCAAGGGCGTATTGAAGTGGGGTCAAACCCCACCTTGTGCCATAGAGTATATAATAAACTTAATTCTAATGATGAATGATATATTTTCACAGTCATTCTACCCCCATTCAATCCCTTGAAGGAAAAACAAATGAACAGTACATGTATGTATGGTTGATTCACTGATATCCACTCGAGGGACCAGTAAACATGACATTATTCATCTCACACATTTTCCAAACATTGACATAAGAATAACGACATTTTCTCCGTCTCCAAAGTTTATCAGTTTATTCTATAGGACTAAATTCCCGCAATTATATCCACCCGCTGTTTTATGGTATCAGTTACCAAAACTTCATTAATATGACTTAGTATTATAGCCAACATCCAAATAACTCACACTGCTGAATTCTTTCATATGTATGTAATATGACAACAAGTTGTAGTCTTGTATGGAACTTTTCAACGTTACCTTCACGATCTGTTGTTCATATCCCACCTTCCTCCCCCACCCACGACCACCACCAGGGCCAAACCCTGGTGCGCCTGCTGTACAGGACGCGTCACACCGCACACACACACACACACACACACACACACACACACACACACATCCAGACCCCACAGACCTTTCCTTGGTATACCACATCGTTCCAATTCACTATGTTTCTTGCACGCCTCTCACCTTCCTGTATGTTCAGGCCCCGATTGGTCAGTCTTTTTCACTCAATCTTTTCAACTCCAATTTGGCCTCCCGCTTCTCCTTGCTCCCTCCTCCTCTGGCACATATATCCTCTTTGTCAATCTTTCCTCACTCATTCTCTCCATATGTCCGAACCATTTCAATACACCCTCTTCTGCTCTCTCAACCACACTCTTTTTTATTACCACACATCTCTCTTACCCTTTCATTACTTACTCGAACAAACCACCTCACACCACATATTGTCCTCACAAACATCTCATTTCCAACACATCCACACTCAGCACAACCCTATCTATAGCCCACGCCTCGCAACCATACAACATTGTCGGAACCACTATTCCTTCGAACATACCCATTTTTGCTCTCCGAGAGAATGTTCTCTCCTTCCAAACATTCTTCATCTCTCCCAGAACCTTTGCCCCTTCCCCCATCCTGTGACCCACTTCCGCTTCATGATCCCATTCGCTGCCACATCCACTCCCAAATGTCTAAAACACTTCACCTCCAATTTTTTCCATTCAAACTAACATCTCAACTAACTTGTCCCTAAACGCTGCTGAACCTAATAACCTTGCTCTTATTCACATTTAATCTCAAATTTCTCCTTTCACACACTTTTACAAACTCAGTCACCAACTTCCGCAGTTTCTCACTCTGATCAGCCGCCAATGCTGTATCATCGGAGAACAACTGAGTCACTTCCCAAGCCCTCTCATCCCCAACAGAATGCATACTCGCCTCTCTCTCTCTCTCTCTCTCTCTCTCTCTCTCTCTCTCTCTCTCTCTCTCTCTCTCTCTCTCTCTCTCTCTCTCTCCATAACTTTTGCATTCACCTCCCTAACAACCCCATCCATAAACAAATTAAACAATCATGGAGACATCACACACCCCTGCCGCAAACCGACCTTCACTGGGAACCAATCACTCTCCTCTCTTCCTCCTCGCACACATGCCATACACCCTTGATAAAAACTTCTCACTGCTTCTCGCAGCTTACCTCCCACACCATATATTCTTCAGACCTTCCGCAAAGCATCTCTATCATCCCTATCATATGCCTTCTCCATATCCATAAATGCTACATACAAATCCATCTGTTTTTCTAAGTATTTCTCACATACATTCTTCAAAGCAAACACCTGATCCACACATCCTCCACCACTTCTGAAACTTTACTGCTCTTCTCCAAACTGATGTTCTGTACATGCCTTTACCCTCTCAATCAATACCCTCCCATGTAATTTCCCAGGAATACTCAACAAACTTATACCTCTGTAATCTGCCTTTGTACAATGGCAATATACATGCATTCCGCCAATCTTCTCACCACTCTCTTCTCCCCAACATTCTCTCTCTCTCTCTCTCTCTCTCTCTCTCTCTCTCTCTCTCTCTCTCTCTCTCTCTCTCTCTCTCTCTCTCTCTCTCTCTCTCTCTCTCTCGAAAACCTCTACATATCTTCACCTTCGCCTCCACAAGACAGTGATCAGACATCCCACCAGCTGCTTCCCTTAGCACATTAACATCCAAAAGTCTCTCTTTTACACGCCTATCAATTAACACGTAATCTAATAATGTCCTTTGACCATCTCTCCTACTCATTTATTTATTCTTGTGTATATCTCTCTTTTTAAACCAGGTATTCCCAATCACCAGTCTTTTTTCAGCACATGAATCCACAAGCTCCTCACCATTTCCATTCACAACACTGAACACCCCATGTACACCAATTATACCCTCAGCTGCCACATTACTCACCTTTGCATTCAAATCATCCATCACTAATACCCGGTCTCGTGCATCAAAGCTGCTGACTCACTCACTCAGCTGCTCCCAAAACACTTGCCTCTCATGATCTTTCTTCTCATGCCCAGGTGCATGCATATGCACCAATAATCACCCAACTCTCTCCATCCACTTTCAGTTTTACCCACATCAATCTAGAATTTACTTTCTCACACTATCACATACTCCCCTAACTCCTGCTTCAGGAGTAGTTCTACTCCTTCCTTTACCCTTGTCCTCTTACCATCCCCTGACTTTACTCTCAAGACATTTCCAAACCACTCTTCCCCTTTACCCTTGAGCTTCGTTTCACTCAAAGCCAAAACATCCAGGTTTCTTTCTTCAAACATACCACCTATCTCTCTTCTCTTCTCATCTTGGTTACATTCTCACACATTAAGACACCCCAATGTGAGCCTTCGAGGAGGATGAGCACTCCCCGCTTGACCCCTTCTTCTGTTTCCTCTTTTAGAATTGAAATACCGGGTACCAAGGTAGTGCCAGGAACAGATGAAGAAAGGCCTCATCCACTCACACTCAGTCTTTAGCTGTTATGTGTAATACACCGAAACCACAGCTCCCTATCCACATCCAGGCCCCACAGACCTCTTCATGAATTACCCGAGACGCTTCACATGCTCTGATTCAGTCCATTGATCCCAGTATACTACAACATTCAATTTACTTTAACCCGAGCACGCCTGTCACCCTCCTGCACCCTCAGGCCCCCAGCTCTCAAAATCTTCTGTACCCAATTAGGTCTCCCCGTTCTCTTTTTGTTCCCTCCACCTCTGACACATATATCCTCTTTGTCAACCTTTCCTCACTCATTCTTTCATTATGTCCAAACCATTTCAACACACCCTTTTCAGTTCTCTCAACCACACTCTTTTTATTTCCACACATCTCTTTTACCCTTTCATTTCTTACTCGATCAAACCACCTCACACCACATATTGTCCTCAAACATTTCATTTCCAACACATCCACCCTCCTCCGCACGGCCTTATCTATGGCCTATGATTCGCAACCATATAATATTCTTTGAACTATTATTCCTTCAGACATACCGATTCTTGTCCTCCAAAATAACATTCTCGCCTTCCATACATTCTTCAGCCCTCCCAGAACCTTCGCCCCCTCACCTATCCAATGACTCACTTGCTCCTCCATGTTTACCTTCTCTGCCAAGTCCACTCTCAGGTATCTAAAGCACTTCGCTTCCTCGAAGAGTTCTTCATTCAAACTCACACCCCAACTGACCTGTCCCTCACCCCTGCTAACCTAATATCCTTGATTTTATTCACATTCACTCTCAACTCTCTCCTTTCACACACTCTTCCAAACTCAGCCACCAACTTCGGCAGCTTCTCACTCGAATCCGCCACCAGCGCTGTATCATCAACTGATAACAACTGACTCACTTCCCAGGCCCTCTCATCCCCAGCAGTCTACATACTCGCCCCTCTCTCCAAAACTCTCGCACTTACCTCCCTCACAACCCAATCCATACACAAATTAAACAACCATGGTGACCTTATACCCCTGCTGCAGATCAACCTTCACTCTGAACATTCACTCTCCTCTCTTCCTACTCGTATACATGCCTTACACTCTTGATAAAAACTTCTCTCCTTCTAGCAGCCTTCCTCCCACACCGTATGTTTTTGAGAGCTTCAACAAGACATCTCTATCAACCGTGTCATATGCTTTCTCCAAGTCCATAATTGTCGCATGCAAATCCATCTGTCTTTCTGAGTATTTCTCGCACACATTCCTCAAAGCAAACACCCAATCCACATATCCTCTACCACCTCTGAAACCACACTGCTCCTCCCCAATCTGATGCTCCAAGTCAATACCCTCCCATACAACTCACCAGGTATACTCAACAAACTTATGCCTCTGTAGTTTGAACACTCACCTTTAACCAATTGGTCATTATACAGTGCCACTATATATATGCATTCTGCCAATCCTCAGGCATTTAACCATTATTCATACTATGAACATTTTTAATAACCAATCAGCAACATAGTCACCCTATTTCTTGATATACCCTCCACTCCAGCTGCATCGTCACATTTCATCCTGTACTACTTTCCTCAAGATGGAGCAGAAGAAAGAGCACATACAGCATCTGTCCACTAACTCAGGACCACCATACGGCAACTGTGGACACATAACTTCACCACACGCACCTACACCAGCACTACGGGACTCCATCATCTTGCCTTACTAAACCCATGTCAATAATCCCACACTACGTATATCAGCCCGCCAGTACAGTACTGTCTTGTTACTCTTGTTTACGTACTCCCTCTCTCGGCCTTTCACCAATCACTCAAGATACATCAAACCTACAAGAGCACCCCTAAAGGCTGAAGAAATGAGCCAGACCATACCTACAGATGTGCCAAACCATGCCTACAAATGTGCCAAACCATGCCTACAAATGTGACAAACCATGCCTACAAATGTGCCAAACCATGCCTACAAATGTGACAAACCATGCCTACAAATGTGCCATACCATGCCTACAAATGTGCCAAACCATGCCTACAAATGTGCCATACCATGCCTACAAATGAGCCAAACCATGCCTACAAATGTGACAAACCATGCCTACAGATGTGCCATACCATACCTACAAATGTGCCAAACCATGCCTACAAATGTGCCAAACCATGCCTACAAATGTGACAAACCATGCCTACAAATGTGCCATACCATACCTACAAATGTGCCAAACCATACCTACAAATGTGCCAAACCATGCCTACAAATGTGCCAAACCATGCCTACAATGTGACAAACCATGCCTACGAATGTGCCATACCATGCCTACAAATGTGCCAAACCATGCCTACAAATGTGCCATACCATGCCTACAAATGAGCCAAACCATGCCTAAAAATGTGCTATACCATGCCTACAAATGTGCCATATCATGCCTACAAATGTGCCATACCATGCCTACAAATGAGCCAAACCATGCCTACAAATGTGCCATACCATGCCTACAAATGTGCCAAACCATGCCTACAAATGTGCCATACCATGCCTACAAATGAGCCAAACCATGCCTACAAATGTGCCATACCATGCCTACAAATGAGCCAAACCACGCCGACAAATATGCCATACCGTGCCTACAAATGTGCCATACCATGCCTACAAATGAGCCATACCATGCCTACAAATTCCATAAAAGGATGTAGTTTCAAAAACTAAAGGAAAACACTTGAATAACTCACACCAGCTTTACATCAAAACATCCATTCAATGAAAGACAGCTGAAGTGGAGCAGCAGTATTTGCGGGGCTATGCGTCATGCTGTATCAGTACTGTATATGTTGTATCTCAGTTGTATTTTGGCATCAGCTTAGGGCTCGGCTTGTCTAGCTTCCCGGTCGACCAGTATTTTCACATCACAAACATGGCAATCATTCACTTCAGCGTAACCCATCCTTGAATAAGACAAACTTAGCGCTAGACTTTATTTGCTCTACACGAGATATCTATTGAATATGGAAAATGTCGTAGACGTATTATAAATTATGAATAATTACAAATCATGGCTAACATTCCCTGACACCAATGTGCTACCGGACTCTGCCCACTTGAGGTTATCCCGCGCGTGAAAAGTTACCCTTGGGGGGGTTGTACCATTAAGAGGCAAGGGTCGTCTAAGAACTCACTTCAAAGGAGCCTAAATTTCCCTGTTACTGAAAGCAGCGCAGCCTTGTGCCCCGGGGGCTATCAAAAAGAGGTCCTATGTAACACCAGGACTCTTGTAGGAACTGGTCCTAAGGTGTTTATCTTACATAAATAAAAAAAAAATGAAATAATAACACCAATGACAACTGCAGGAGAAATGTTCTCTACAACCCAATGGAGAATTAAAACTTTATTTGCACCCATTAAAAATCAAATGATCACAAATCATAAAATTTCATGGAAAAGCTATGGATTGAACATTAAAGTAATCCACAGCGTATGTATGATTTACGGTCTACCACCAGTACACATTGTACAGATAAGGAATATAAACATTTATCAACTGCATTTTTCTGGTTATGGACCTGCAGTCCTTCTACTTTGCACCCTTACGAGCCGCCAGTGTGTACTTCAGTTGTATGAGACTGTTATTTGAGGAGATATGAAGGCCCTCTGAATTCACAACATGGCCGCTACACACCACGCGGAGGATAAGCATAATTTCACTTAGACAAGAGAGCAGTAGACAAGGCTTAGTGCAGAGTTAAGCCTAGCCTGCACGTCTGCTGACACACGGGAAACAGCAAGGGGAATTTACATCTCGATACATTTAGAACAAAAATAAATACACTTATGGCATATTCATGGCCATAGTTATTTGGGTGAAACATAGTTCTTGAACTGACAAAAATATCCAGAATTGCTGACAATTGCATCAAATATCTATTTAGATCAACTGTACTTTATGATGGCCTACATTACATAAAATCTAATTAGTGTTGCATTTAATGCAAGTAGTAATAATGTTTGTGGTACAAACTTAACATTGCAATTCAATTAAATATTTCAGTTATTTTTATTAAATTTGTGAGTTTGTTTGCCTTCAAGCACACAAAACACGTATTCTTTTAGCCTGTTAACTTACACTGTAAATGATGAAGCTTTTCATTGTCCATACATGTCTTACACCACCCCTACCATCCCCCTAGAAAATGTATCTGTATTCTGTAGGTGCGCATGTATGGATACTAGTACGGAAAGCAAATTACAGGTCACCTGAAAATTCGCCATCTAAAAAGATAAAAAAACAGATCCCGAGTAATACTAGCTGCATCCATGCACATCCTAGCCTAGCTCCTACTAGCTTAGCTCCTACTAACCTAGCTCCTACTAGCCAAGCTCCTACTAGCTTACTGCTACTAGCCTAGCCTAGAAACGTTTAATGAGGGGAGGTGGAGAGGGTGCGACTCTTCAAGTCATCACAACTTGCACAGCATTATGGCTACTGAACACGTTACTGAGGCTCCCGGGGCTTAACGATGCTCACATTAGAACATCCAGCACATTAGTGTCGGTGAAGTATTTGCCGAGTTCATCAACGTTGGATTTAGTAAATTTGCACCACTGCAATGTGTTGTATTTCCTGTGGGATTACTTTCAGTCTGCCTGCTTCATTTTTGCGATTTACCCCTTTTCCCAATAGCCTTTTTGATTCATAAAATTCCTTTAGTTTTACGGAAGAACATGATATCACGGCTGTGTCAGCGTCCTTGAACCTGTCAACATGAAAAGTTACGATGATAATTCGATGAAAAAGAAATTTTAAGATGCCTCAACATGATGCTGAGAGAAGGTACAGGACTTAAATGCAAGGAAGGAACTGGCAAGATATCAAGCGAGAGCAAGAAAAATACTTTGAATGCGGAGGTAATGAGTCCAGGACCTTGACCCCAGACATACCATACGAATGCGGCGAGAAAAAGCAGTATACTGAAGTTAGAAAGTTAGGTTGTAGGAGTGAAGAGTTGTGCTGCTGAAAGGTCAGCTAGTGAGAGCGTTATGTAATTCGTCCAAAAGCGGTATTATTTAGATAAAAGCTTGCCACGGAAGCTTATCAGAAACGAGGAAATTAGTAACTAGATCTATTTCTTAAGAAGCACACACGTAATACGCTGGTGTGTGTCGCAAATATTCCTGGGATACAATAAAATGACTGATACATATCTTAATGCTCACAAAATCGAGGTGGAACGATACATGCACAGTACACGGCCATTATTTCGGCGCTTTCCTACAACGAACGATATCGATTGGGGCTCCATCTACGGCAACTGTCAGACACCGCTAGTGAATTAAACAGATTCATTTTATGTCCTAAAGCGAGAAAAATTGTGACGTAAATCACACGAAAAGCTTCATGTTGGTGTATCGTAAAATTCAGGAACATGAAATATACATTAGTTGGCAACTGTGACAGGGAACATGTTGGTATATGTAAACACGGCACAGCAGCACGGCGCTGGCCGACGGAGGCTACCACAGTCCTGGGACTGCTGGTCTCCCTAACCTGTCTCCACCCACAGCACACTATGATTTACTGCGTGATGTACATATAACACAGTACAAATATGTTTTATCTAGATTATCTATTCATTGAAGTTGTTGGAAATCTCTTAAACACCGCTTTCATAGAAAATGTTCCTCATCCTATTAGATGCATATATTCTAGATTAGGGTATTGCGTTAACCGTGCGATTAGGGATTATGTTCTACAGCATTGTAATCTGTAAACTTTGTAACAATAATTAAATTTCTGCACTGTGTTACTCGTTGTACATCGTGGTGTTGCCCCAGGCTAAATCTGAGGGCTTTTTTTATCTGGTGTTTGTCGTTACCATGGTTTGTGTACGCTAAGCAGAACTTTATATCTGTAGTTGTCAGTAATAATCTCTAGCGTCACAATCACTTTATGTTCTGTTATTGAACTTTATTACAAGTGTTGAATATATCATTAACGGTCACTAACAAGTAATGACAATTTGTATGTTACAGGAATAGTTTTACACTCGTGTTGCACCGTCGCTTAACCGTTTATATGTATTACTTTCACACACACCCCAGCCTTAATCCTCACTCTATTGTATCTGTGTTAGAATGTGTAGTTGTCAGTGTGTAGTTTCCTGCGTAAAAATGAGTTGTCGCTCATTATACTGTATTACCTAAGCTTCATTTGTGTCCTTTTATGTTCTATCACTGTATGGTCTATGTTTTTATTTGCTTCAAGGATAGAGTTAGTATGGTCTATGTATATATATATATATATATATATATATATATATATATATATATATATATATATATATATATATCTTTCATACTATTCGCCATTTCCCGCATTAGCAAGGCACCGTTAAGAACAGAGGACTGGGCCTTTGAAGGAATATCCTCACATGGCCCCCTTCTCTGTTCCTTCTTTTGGAAAATTAAAAAAAAAAAAAAAAAAATAAGGAGGATTTCCAGCTCCCCACTCCCTTCCCTTTTACTCGCCTTCTACGACACGCAGGGAATACGTGGGAAGTATTCTTTCTCCCCTATCCCCAGGGATAAATATATATATATATATATATATATATATATATATATATATATATATATATATATATATATATATATTTATATATATATATATATATATATATATATATATATATATATATATATATATATATATATATATAATTTTTTTTTCATACTATTCGCCATCTCCCGCGTTAGCGAGGTAGGGTTAAGAACAGCGGACTGAGCCTTTGAGGGAAATCCTCACTTGGCCCCCTTCTCTGTTCCTTCTTTTGGAAAATTAAAAACAAGAGGGGAGGATTTCCACCCCCCGCTCCCTCACCTTTAGTCGTCTTCTACGACACGCAGGGAATACGTGGGAAGTATTCTTTCTCCCCTATCCCCAGGGATGATATATATATATATATATATATATATATATATATATATATATATATATATATATATATATATATGTATATATGTATATATATGTATATATGTATATATATGGATAGAGTTGTGCGCAGGAAGATGGATGTGCTGGAAATGAGATGTTTGAGGACAATGTGTGGTGTGAGGTGGTTTGATCGAGTGAGTAACGTAAGGGTAAGAGAGATGTGTGGAAATAAAAAGAGCGTGGTTGAGAGAGCAGAAGAGGGTGTTTTGAAGTGGTTTGGGCACATGGAGAGGATGAGTGAGGAAAGATTGACCAAGAGGATATATGTGTCGGAGGTGGAGGGAACGAGGAGAAGAGGGAGACCAAATTGGAGGTGGAAAGATGGAGTGAAAAAGATTTTGTGTGATCGGGGCCTGAACATGCAGGAGGGTGAAAGGAGGGCAAGGAATAGAGTGAATTGGAGCGATGTGGTATACCGGGGTTGACGTGCTGTCAGTGGATTGAATCAAGGCATGTGAAGCGTCTGGGGTAAACCATGGAAAGCTGTGTAGGTATGTATATTTTGCGTGTGTGGACGTATGTATATACATGTGTATGGGGGGGGGGGCATTTCTTTCGTCTGTTTCCTTGCGCTACCTCGCAAACGCGGGAGACAGCGACAAAGTATAATAATAATAAAAATAATATATATATATATATATATATATATATATATATATATATATATATATATATATATATATACATATATATATATATATATATTTATTTATTTATTTACTACTATTATCATTTTGCTTTGTCGCTGTCTCCCGCGTTAGCGAGGTAGCGCAAGGAAACAGACGAAAGAATGGCCCAACCCACCCACATACACATGTATATACATACACGTCCACACACGCAAATATACATACCTATACATCTCAACGTAAACATATATATACACACACACAGACATATACATATATACACATGCACATAATTCATAGTCTGCCTTTATTCATTCCCATCGCCACCTCGCCACACATGAAATAACAACCCCCTTCCCCCCTCATGTGTGCGAGGTAGCGCTAGGAAAAGACAACAAAGGCCCCATTCGTTCACACTCAGTTTCTAGCTGTCATGTAATAATGCACCGAAACCACAGCTCCCTTTCCACATCCAGGCCCCACAGAACTTTCCATGGTTTACCCCAGACGCTTCACATGCCCTGGTTCAATCCATTGACAGCACGTCAACCCCGGTATACCACATTGTTCCAATTCACTCTATTCCTTGCACGCCTTTCACCCTCCTGCATGTTCAGGCCCCGATCACTCAAAATCTTTTTCACTCCATCTTTCCACCTCCAACTTGGTCTCCCACTTCTCCTCGTTCCCTCCACCTCTGACACATATATCCTCTTGGTCAATCTTTCCTCACTCATTCTCTCCATGTGACCAAAACATTTCAAAACACCCTCTTCTGCTCTCTCAACCACACTCTTTTTATTACCACACATCTCTCTTACCCTTACATTACTTACTCGATCAAACCACCTCACACCACATATTGTCCTCAAACACCTCATTTCCAGCACATCCACCCTCCTGCGTACAACTCTATCCATAGCCCACGCCTCGCAACCATACAACATTGTTGGAACCACTATTCCTTCAAACATACCCATTTTTGCTTTCCGAGATAATGTTCTCGACTTCCAAACATTCTTCAAGGCTCCCAGAATTTTCGCCCCCTCACCCACCCTATGATTCACTTCCGCTTCCATGGCTCCATCTGCTGCCAAATCCACTCCCAGATATCTAAAACAATTCACTTCCTCCAGTTTTTCTCCATTCAAACTTACCTCCCAATTGACTTGACCCTCAACCCTACTGTACCTAATAACCTTGCTCTTATTCACATTTACTCTAAACTTCTTTCACACACTTTACCAAACTCAGTCACCAGCTTCTGCAGTTTCTCACATGAATCAGCCACCAGCGCTGTATCATCAGCGAACAACAACTGACTCACTTCCCAAGCTCTAGCATCTACAACAGACTGCATACTTGCCCCTCTTTCCAAAACTCATGCATTCACCTCCCTAACAATCCCATCCATAAACAAATTAAACAACCATGGAGACATCAAACACCCCTGCCGCAAACCTACATTCACTGAGAACCAATCACTTTCCTCTCTTCCTACACGTACACCTGCCTCGATAGAAACTTTTCACTACCTCTAACAACTTGCCTTCCGCACCATATATTCTTAATGCCTTCCACAGTGCATCTCTATCAACTTTATCATATGCCTTCTCTAGATCTATAAATGCTACATACAAATCCATTTCCTTTTCTGAGCATTTCTCACATACATTCTTCAAAGCAAACACCTGATCCACACATCCTCAACCACTTCTGAAACCACACTGCTCTTCCCCAGTCTGATGCTCTGTACATGCCTTCACCCTCATAATCAATACCCTCCCATATAATTTACCAGGAATACTCAACAAACTTATACCTCTGTAATTTGAGCACTCACCTTTGTCCCCTTTGCCTTTGTACAATGGCACTATGCAAGCATTCCGCCAATCCTCAGGCACCTCACCATGAATCATACATACATTAAATAACCTTACCAACCAGTCAACAACACAGTCACATATGCTCCGAGGGTGGGGTTCGACTGTATTACACCAACAGTTGTTTCACTCCTGTTTTAGATGTTCTCTCAGTCCTTGAAAGGGGCTATGGAGTACTACATTGATATCATAATAATGGTTTCAGAAGTGGTAGATGATGTGTGGATCAGGTGTTTGCTTTGAAGAATGTATGTGAGAAATACTTAGAAAAGCAAATGGATTTGTATGTAGCATTTATGGATCTGGAGAGGGCATATGAAAGAGTTGATAGAGATGCTCTGTGGAAGGTATTAAGAATATATGGTGTGGGAGGCAAGTTGTTAGAAGCAGTGAAAAGTTTTTATCGAGGATGTAAGGCATGTGTACGTGTAGGAAGAGAGGAAAGTGATTGGTTCTCAGTGAATGTAGGTTTGCGGCAGGGGTGTGTGATGTCTCCATGGTTGTTTAATTTGTTTATGGATGGGGTTGTTAGGGAGGTGAATGCAAGAGTTTTGGAAAGAGGGGCAAGTATGAAGTCTGTTGGGGATGAGAGAGCTTGGGAAGTGAGTCAGTTGTTGTTCACTGATGATACAGCGCTGGTGGCTGATTCATGTGAGAAACTGCAGAAGCTGGTGACTGAGTTTGGTAAAGTGTGTGAAAGAAGAAAGTTAAGAGTAAATGTGAATAAGAGCAAGGTTATTAGGTACAGTAGGGTTGAGGGTCAAGTCAATTGGGAGGTGAGTTTGAATGGAGAAAAACTGGAGGAAGTGAAGTGTTTTAGATATCTGGGAGTGGATCTGGCAGCGGATGGAACCATGGAAGCGGAAGTGGATCATAGGGTGGGGGAGGGGGCGAAAATTCTGGGAGCCTTGAAGAATGTGTGGAAGTCGAGAACATTATCTCGGAAAGCAAAAATGAGTATGTTTGAAGGAACAGTGGTTCCAACAATGTTGTATGGTTGCGAGGCGTGGACTATGGATAGAGTTGTGCGCAGGAGGATGGATGTGCTGGAAATGAGATGTTTGAGGACAATGTGTGGTGTGAGGTGGTTTGATCGAGTAAGTAACGTAAGGGTAAGAGAGATGTGTGGAAATAAAAAAAGCGTGGTTGAGAGAGCAGAAGAGGGTGTTTTGAAATGGTTTGGGCACATGTAGAGAATGAGTGAGGAAAGATTGACCAAGAGGATATATGTGTCGGAGGTGGAGGGAACGAGGAGAAGAGGGAGACCAAATTGTAGGTGGAAAGATGGAGTGAAAAAGATTTTGTGTGATCGGGGCCTGAACATGCAGGAGGGTGAAAGGAGGGCAAGGAATAGAGTGAATTGGAGCGATGTGGTATACCGGGGTTGACGTGCTGTCAGTGGATTAAATCGGGGTATGTGAAGCGTCTGGGGTAAACCATGGAAAGCTGTGTAGGTATGTATATTTTGCGTGTGTGGACGTATGTATATACATGTGTATGGGGGTGGGTTGGGCCATTTCTTTCGTCTGTTTCCTTGCGCTACCTCGCAAACGCGGGAGACAGCGGCAAAAAAAAAAAAAAATAATAATAATAATAATAATAATAATAATAATAATAATACCAGTGATGGTAGTGATAAAAACAGTAACGATGTCATGCTGATAATATAATTACATCAATATTCTTCAACCAGTTTGCGCAGTGCTCATACAAAAAACACAAATCATATTGTGACAACTTTAAAAAGTGAATTATTTCATATCGAGATTTAGTTAAGAATATAGCCAAGTGACGGACATTGTTTTTCCTTGATGATCGATCAAAATTCCTGGAGAAGGAAAGTTTATAATGATGCGTCAGAAGGTAATCTTTTTTTTCTTTCTTTTTCAGTTTTACATCCAAGGTTCCAGTCACGCACCAGAGTCCTCATCGAGGCCAAGCCTTTACTGATATGTGAAAAGGGCGGGCACTGTGAGAGGACAGGGGAACCAGGGTAATACCCCTGGGGTGACCTTGGTCTCTGGGGTGGGTTTTGGGTCCCTGGGGAGCCCAGAAGGGGGACGATATTGAAATATAATAATAAATGGACCAGACAACAGAAAATATGAGTACACAAATGCTATAAAGATTATCATATTTTGTAGGGGCATTACATGAATATTCATGTATTCAAAATGAAAAAATAAATAGTGAATGCAACTCATTGTGAGTTGTGCTGACAAAAATACCATAATAATTTTAACGTAACAAGACTTTTCCGGTGGAGAGGGGGAATGCAATGGCAAGAGAGGAAAAAAGTTACTTTAAAGTAAATAATCAATATATTTTCTTCAAGCGTTTTACAATATATATGCATAATATCAGGTGCGTGAATTTACAATCAGTAAACAGTAGAAAAATGATCTTGTTAAGAGGACTTCCCTCATACTCCCCTTCCGTTACGTCTCCTTCCGGTCTGGCACTTCTGCCACCTGCCTAATGGTACAGGAAGAGAGAGGGAAGAGCTCGACGTGCTCCACTCTTTTATCCGTTTTCCTTTACAATATCGGTCATGATCATTAACTTATTTTGTACACAACGAGCACAGCTCCTTACGATTTTCATAGAAGGCTGTGCCATTCAAGGCGGATGTAAAGTCTGGTAGACTCAATGCGCGTATGCTGAAACTTTTCGTTCTAATTAGATCATTTAAAGTTTTGCAGAATCGCAAATGTTTCATGTTGACCATGTTACCATTTCCCTAAATGTGAACAATATAGAATGAAAATGAATGACTTAAATAAATGGGGAGTTGCCAAGGTAAAAAAAAATAACATGGTGTGGAATAGAAGAGCAATGCGCGGGAAGTACTTTGGAAGTTGTCATGATGCCATAACAAACAGGCGCGACATCTGTGGGCGAGGAGTGGTGTCTCCTCCCGCGCACTTGAACATTCCTTTAACCACATTTCCTGCTCCAATACCCCAACATATTCAATGACATGATTATTTGACCAGTTCCCATGGCATTTTATAAGACCTGTCGTTTATAAAAACGAAATCATATCTAGACGTCCATTTACAACATTTCGTCATGAATTATTTACAGTTTTGTTTGTGCTTCATTATTTTCGTTTATATGAGGTTCATCACAACTATAATAAATCAGTTTTCACTCAGCGTCCTGACAATCTAATTTCTCTGACCAAACTCGTCCCATTAACTTATTTTTTGATGTGAAGTCACTAGTATTCCGTTTCCTGTAGAAAAAAAAAGTTTTTCACACTTCTCTTGTGGATTATCAGCTCCACTTCGAGATAATCAAGGATCACCTCTGAAGAGTCATCATTTTTCCCGTCCTTTATTCATTCTTAGATTATCTAAGTTTTTACTCTAACCAAACCTAACCTAACATTGCATGGAAAAAAAATTAGGGGATTATACTCTTAGGTTAGGTTAGGTTTGTGCTATAACCAAAGCTAAGCTTTCCTACTTGCATAGGAAATGTTGAGGGATTTTATTCTTAGGTTAGGTTAGGTTTGTGCTATAACCAAAGCTAAGCTTTCCTAACTGCATAGAAAATGTTGAGGTATTTTATTCTTGGGTTAGGTTAGGTTTGTGCTATAACCAAAGTTAAGCTTTCCTAACTGCATAGAAAATGTTGAGGTATTTTATTCTTAGGTTAGGTTAGGTTTGTGCTATACCAAAGCTAAACTTTCCTAATTGCATAGGAAATGTTGAGGGATTTTATTCTTAGGTTAGGTTAGGTTTGTGCTATAACCAAAGCTAAGCTTTCCTAACTGCATAGGACATGTTGAGGGATTTTATTCTTGGGTTTGGTTAATTTTGTGCTATAACCAAAGCTAAACTTTCCTAACTGCATAGAAAATAGGGGATTTTAATGTTAGGTTAGGTTAGGTTTGTGCTATAACCAAAGTTAAGCTTTCCTAACTGCATAGAAAATGTTGAGGGATTTTATTCTTAGGTTAGGTTAGGGTTGAGCTATAACCAAAGCTAAGCTTTCCTAACTGCATAGGAAATGTTAAGGGATTTTATTCTTGGGTTAGGTTAGGTTTGTGCTATACCCAAAGCTAAGCTTTCCTAACTGCATAGAAAATGTTGAGGTATTTCATTCTTGGGTTAGGTTAGGTTTGTGCTAAAACCAAAGTTAAGCTTTCCTAACTGCATAGAAAATGTTGAGGTATTTTATTCTTAGGTTAGGTTAGGTTTGTGCTATAACCAAAGTTAAGCTTTCCTAACTGCATAGAAAATGTTGAGGTATTATATTCTTAGGTTAGGTTAGGCTTGTGCTATTACCAAAGTTAAGCTTTTCTAACTGCATAGGAAATGTTGAGGGATTTTATTCTTGGGTTTGGTTAAGTTTGTGCTATAACCAAAGGTAAGCTTTCCTAACTGCATAGAAAATGTTGAGGTATTTTATTCTTAGGTTAGGCTTGTGCTATAACCAAAGCTAGGCTTTCCTAACTGCATAGGAAATGTTGAGGGATTTTATTCTTGGGTTTGGTTAAGTTTGTGCTATAACTAAAGCTAAACTTTCCTGACTGCATAGAAAATTGGGGATTTTAATGTTAGGTTAGGTTAGGTTTGTACTCTAACCACAGATAACCTAACCTAATATTGCATAGAAAAAGTTGTTATTTTACTTAGGTTACATTAAATTTTACTCTAACCAAAGCTAACCTATCTTGACATTGTATGGAAAGTTGGGATTTTATTCTTAGGTCTGGTTTGTAGTCAAACCAAAGCTAAAACAACATTGCAAGTAAAAAAAACTTGAGGGAATGGGGAATGAATCTTCAGTCGATCCATATCAGTTAGCTCTTATCTGTAATTACCTGCTTTGAAAACACTGATCATTCTTTCAGCAGTATTCGTTGACATTCACAGATTTACATAAACAAAGGATACACCTTCGTGAGAGCTCAGCTTACCACTGATGCTAGATAAACTGTAGGTTTGACCTCCGGATGCTCTCTGCGTAGTCAGTCTCCACATCCGACTGATGCTCGCTCTACGAACTGCTTGCGCCTTGGAGGCTTCATATCACAGATTCGTACTCCAATCTTCGGGACAAAATCAGAAAATGGGTTATGGTTATCATCAGCTATGCTGGGTTAACCTGTATCGGCTAGGATATTCATGTTTTGGATAAGATAAATATCATTAAGAGCATTAGTTCAATCATCTAAAACTACCGGTAAAACACCGCCGAGTCGTTATACATTCCTGAATCCATTAATCAAAGATGTCTTTGATTTAAAAAAAAAAATAATGCATTTACTGGTTAGGTTTAGGAAGTGTTTGTTGACGTTAAAAACGAGTTATTTCTAAGAGCCCTCTAAGTTATGTTCTCGGTCAGAAACTTTAGATTCCTTCGCTCTGTTTCACAAACAACAAAGTGAGTAATGCAAGATTTATTCCAATTAATGATTATGACACAGATATGAACTCAATACTTATCCCAGATGAACTGTATCATTGTTGACTAGGATGTAGCACCCAAGTATAGAAAACGTTACATGTCATCACGTTATAAGTTTCCTCGACTGATTACACAAAATTTAGAGAGACATCCCACACCTCGGCGTTGGTGGAGTTACAGAGTCGGGGTGGGACGATAATCTTGGTGGAGTAGAGGTCCCTGCAGCTCCTCACTAGCAGCAGGAGCATTCATGTTACACTGATAAGAGGGAGGCAACCCGCATCCACTTGTCTGCACTCAAGCTCATACTTTCCCTTTAGTGGGAACATCCTATTTTCATGTTCATGTTCATGGTGAATGTTCTTGGGAAAAACGAATCCTTACATTTCAGGGTGGAAGCTGTGGCGAGGCTGGCAACGCGACCCTACAGGCCAAGCGAGGGTGGACGCGGCTGTGTACACCTCCTACACCAGCGGTTACATAACACTCTCTCTCTCTCTCTCTCTCTCTCTCTCTCTCTCTCTCTCTCTCTCTCTCTCTCTCGTGAATAATGCTGACGATACTTCGTGTCTATCGACTCCATGATAAATAAATATATACATATACATGTTCTTCATTGCTAAATATAATTCAGATTCATATCAACAGCGTCACGAATGACACTAGATTTTTCACCCCCAGACAAGTGGTGGGTTGACAGCCACCCACACCTCATAGGGGCTGCTGTTGGCGGCACGAAACACCTGGTGTATGTCAGGGAGGTGATACTTGTACTAACCCCTACCACCTACGCTTGACAAAGGCCCCATGGCCGTAGCTGTAGCTAACCAGCTATTCAGTACCTACCATAGTCGTAGTCAGGATTTGAGTGCGTGCTGCCCTGTCTGCTGACTGTGCTGGGTCTATGACTACTGTACTCAAATATAAGTTGTATAATAAAGGGATCACAACGTTGACTATATTATCATGCATTTACTTCACTCTTAAATCTACGGTGTATTCTGAAGAGCGTATTCTAAAATCAACAATACAGCAGTTAACATCTCAGTTGGGTTTGTACAAATTAAACAGTACAAAAAATCGTATCGTGACGAAACAAATATGGTTGGAGCAGACATAAACTTCCTATAAACTGGCATCGTACCCCAGCGTTCAACACAACATCCATACAAAGAACTTCGGTTGTTGTGCTAAATAGGGGACACTATATACACCTTTAAGTACCTTAAACATCTGCTTCAATATCTTTAAATGAAAGGGCACTATCTTCTCACTGATTGAAGACACACCTCAAATGTGAACCGACTAGTTATTGCTGCTAGAAGGGTCTGAGGGTCCCACGGTAAACAAGGGAACACGGTTTACTTGAATTTCCAGATGTAAAAGCAGAAACTACATCAAATATCCATATACCTTTTCAGATAAGTACAAAATAATTGGAGGATCGATAACAAATAAGAAAATTATTGATAATTCAATGAAAATATGAAATTGCTGTCACTGTAGCGGGAACTTCGGCATACCATGCACACCTCGTTATACAGTCTTTTTCATTGACAGAAAACTAGCTAGAATAGTAATAATTCTTTACATTTTAATTGTCTAAATAACTAATGACTTGGAGTAATTCTCCTGGGGCATTTACACCTAAATTTTATAAAATATACCACGAGTATCTTTATTTCTATTAACAATACTATTTGCAAGTGTTGCAAGCGTTTTCAAAAGGTTTCGTTCTTACAAATATGTATTGCAGTAAGTCGCTGGCTGGTATTGATAATGTGTGCCAGAAATCCATCATACACATGAGGAGATCCACATCATTCTCTGAATGATATCTGATGCGGGAAGGTATTCATGCAAACACCGTCAAGTAAAGAGATACCAATGGCCTACAGCGAATGCTACTAGTCGCTAGTTGCTAGCACAAGAGTCAACCAGGCCATTTCGCGCGCTTTTTTCCTATTTTTTTCGTATGCTTAAGAGTCAATTTTCAGGAATTTGCTATAGAATCAAGTGAGTTCTTTCGAGATTCACTTTGCAGTAGTTAAATATAAGTTGCACAAACCTTGTATGCATGCCCCAACGCAACGTAGGGGTAACTGTATATTCAGAATAGTTCAAGGCACTTCGGAGAAACCAAATACTGACCATGAGCATAGCAACATCGCGCTCAAAGGGGTAAATCAGGACGGGGTAAAATGTTGTCAGGAATTCTGGAATAAAAGGATAAAAACCATGACACAACATCAGCAGGGCATTATGTTGGACTAGGTTTCGAGGGGAGGGATTCCTTGTAAAGCGGATCTGTAAGCAAAAGTTGAAAATACGGGACTCATTTTTAGTTATAGTACATAAATTATCAACAAGCACGGTTGAGAGTAGTCAACCAGACATGAACCAAAGAAAGGCGTGGTGAACCCTCCTCCCCTTGAGCGCTGTTGGGGTGTCCTGTTACAAAACCCTGGAAACTCAGGAAGCCCATCGCGCCCTTGTCTTTGTCTGTGTTAAGCTTTAAACTGTTGTTTTAAAAGTAAGCTGAGTCTGCTGGTGATTCTGCAATGTGCATGCTCCGTTCATCAGGCAAAAAGAGAATGTATAGAGTTAACGTGACTCCTAGGTGAGTGAAAGATTCTTTAAGGTGTGACTTGTCTCTTCCCATTATGAATATGAAAATATTTTTAGAACTGACAACGTATAAGAAGAATAAAGACAAAATGGTCAGGAGAGTGGTAAGCCACGTCCTTTCGCTCTCTATGCTCTCCCAACACTCGCAGTGTTCCACTCTTCCACAACTCCCGCTCAGCTTAGTCGACTACCTATCCTACACTCTTATGAAAATATCGAATTATTTCACCTAAACTTCTTACAGAATCCAAAAATATTATTTTGAAGTAAACATTATTATTTACTTGGTATTCAGGAAGGAAAGCTATGAAAGAATATTACTAAAAATAGTTGTAAGCTTGTAAGTCAAGCAGCCTAACTTTCAAATGAAGCCTTGGCTGTTTACCAACAGATGGCAGTGATGATGTTTGTAGCTGTAACCAATAGTGGAGAAGAGGAAGTGCAGTGTTTGCTTTCGAATTAGTACATTTCTAAGTTTATAAGTGCAATACAGAGTCTGAGCTAAGAGGGAGTGATGTGAGAGTGTTATACAAGTTTATGATGACTGACGAAAACGATGAGGAAAGTGTAGAAACGCTTGTATTTCCAAAAGGCAAGCAGTAAGCCTAACAACCGCGGCCCTCTTGGTTCAATGATTGTGAAGCAACACAAACTTGTCTTGGTCTGCGGACGATGGTTTCTCCCTCTAAAAAGAGGCAGATAAAGGGTAGAGTGACTACAGGACGTAGAAGTGATCGTAAAGGTAATTACATAGCGTATCAGTTGTATAAATGCACATAATGTGTACGAGTTGTTGGAGGTAGGGATGGCGGTGTTGGTGATAGCGGCGGACGCTAGCCACCCAGCCAACACCCGACTCGCTCTCCCTCACTGCCGCTCACAACCAACGCTCTCTGATCAATACACCCTCACGTGCGCCCTACTCTCACTTTATTACAAAGTATTTTAACAAGAGATGTCCATGTCATTAGGCCTGTTTGGGGATACTGCCTCATGTTTCACCTGAACTATTGCCCCCTGGCCAGAGCTCCCCAACCCAGCATGTAGGGCAGCTGTTAAGGTGTGTTGCACTAGAAGTATGTGTAGATAATCTCTTAACTAAATCATAGCCGAAAAAGTAACTGAAAATTACGCTCTTACACAATGACATCTGAAATTAGTGTCAGTCTGATGATGAGATCTTATATGTGTTGAATGTGTGTGTATACTGTGTGATACAGGCAGTGTATCAAAATGTTTGATAACTTGCCAAGAGGATGGATTTTTGTATGCTGAATTTGTATGCTTACTGACCTAAGGCAAAACTGGTGCAACTTAGTAGATTAATAGAAATATGAGAGTTTAGCAGTATTTCAGAGAGGGACATAGAGAGTTGAATTTCTGTTTATGTATCCAGAAAATGAGGTGTTTTGGATATATCAAGTATGTAAATGGATATGGTTCTGCATATGACACCCTTGATATTTGTTTTCCTTGTTTAGTCCATCTTGTGTTTATTCATAATTATTAATATAGCTCTTAGTGATGTGTATGAATCTACAAATGTTAAATTTGAGAAGCAATTTATCATTTTGTCTCCACATTCTTGTTAGCTAGTTTAGTATTTAGAGAATATAAATTGTGGAGCATGCTTTTGAGCATTATATTTTATTGAATAGTACTAAATTGATTATAGTATATTGGAAAAGGTGGTTTAGAAATTGTATAGATAATACATGCAAAAAAATCAACAGAATGTATGCAAATCTTTCCTAAACTCCCAAACAGTCAAGATTTATCTTAATTTTCCAAATTTTGGCTGAAATATGCCAGTCATGCCATGATTGATCACTGTTGATATTGTACAGGATGTCAACAAACAGACAACACAGTGAGCATCCATAAGATCTTTAGCAGCAAATAGATTTAATGTTGGGATATTCTTATCAGCTATCTTCTCTAGTGACAGGTGAGATTTTTATATACAAATTTATATCTTATGTGTATTATCCACATTTACATTATATTAGATTTGCTTCGATATGAATAACTTATTGCCTCAATCATTTTCGTCTGATGAAATTTGATACTCTAAATAATGCTCCATAATCCTTATTGTATTTTCTAAGCACTTTGCTAGTATTAAACAACAAAATCACTCATTATTCAAGACTAATAGTAGTTTGGAGTTAAACTAGAAAATTGCTGTTTGAGTCTGAGAATTGTTATATACAGCCTTTATTATTAAGATAGAGGCAGAAACCTCTAAAACCTGAGTGTAACTTGATCTAAGTTTATGGTTGGGTAAGATTAATGTGTATCATAATAGTAAATGTCAAGAATCAGGTCTTCACAGCCATGTTTTCATTGTTAATGGTGCAAAGACAAGTGTAGGAGACTATTATGTTGAAATTACAACAACTATTAAGGTCAGTAACATCTTTAAGTCAGTTGAAGTCGTTCTAAAAGAATATGTGAATGATTTGGATATCCTTCCACGAGTGAAAGCAGCCAAATTAACCTTACCCAAATCAACCCAAGCATTCAGATCAGTGCAGTGGAAGCTTACATGTTAGTAGAATGATCATGAAGGCATTACAAGATTATTGTTATCATAACTTGAAGTTGACGATCTTAGTAACCCTGACAGCTGATGCGCTAAGACTGAAAAAAAGAACTACCATAACCTAACTTAAAAACCTTACCTAACCTCTGATCACAGGTAATAAGTATTAGATGGCAGGCAACCACTGAGCAGGGAGGTACTACCATCTGGGCATTGGTATAGTTAATGACAACAGTGTATTGAATCACCACTAGGTGGTGTTTTTCCTTTTTGCCTCACAGAGACATGGGTAGCTAACATTTAGGTCACAGACACACACTGTGTTGCATATAACATTCGACAACATGGCACTCGAACAGCTTCTTGGTGCGGACTTTGGAGAGCCCAGTCTCTTGAGTTGGGTCAGTCATTGGTTAACCAAGATATGTATTGGAGACTTCTGTCCACAGACTTGTGTAACCACCACAGATTGTCTGTTATAGAACAAGTAAATTCTTTTCTAGAGCATTCTTAAATTTATCTGCTGTTTATCCCAAAACATTTCGTATGGGTTAAGTAAATGTGTTTTCTCCTTTTGTGCTAATTGTGTCATTTGATTTTAAGGTTAATAACTAGCCATCTTTCACCTTTCTTTTTTAATGTAGAATGGGAACGATGCTTGAGGACTTTCCAAGTGTACATGCTTACCACCATATTTGTGTTATGGGGAGAGAATTTTACATTCCTATTGTCTTGCCTTAACCTTGACTATATGTACTGTGTCTTTACTCTTCTGTGTATACACACTTGCCTCTCCTGTCCAGGTTCCATAGACTACAGCCTTAGTGGTTTTGTTCATTCCCAGCAGTTCAATTCCTCCTGCATCAATATGGCTAGAGAAGGGTCTGTGACTGCTCTCTATTTCTGCAGTTTCACTCATTTTTTGAGGTGATGTTAGCATGCACTAGTTTTCTGTGATTCTTAGATTTTCTTGTGAGTTCAGTACACTAACCCTGCATAATTGCAGACTCTCATCATAAGCAGAGAAAGTTCTTGAGATGGGGCCCCACTAGTGTAGAGCTCCTCTCCTTATATCAGGATTATACCTGAAGTTGCTAGTTTTAGGAGGTCTTCTTCCCCCATAGCTTAGGATGAGTCATAGGTCAGTGAAGCTACTGGAAGCCATGCTGTTGGAGCTGTGCGAACCTGTTTCTTCCACCAGCTTGGTCAACCAATGACCCAGTCCAATAGTTTGGGTCCAGCCTGGGGTGTGGAGGTGAAGAACCCTGAAGACTTCACCAGGTATTCTCCAAGCCATGACTTGCAGGACTTTATAGTCAATACAATCTGTTCAGTATGTTACACTGTAATTATTAATTTCTCTTGAATTTCTTCATGGTGCATCATCACTTTTATAAGACATAAGGGTGTTATTTATGTTTGTTTATTGTTATTTCCATTTACAGAAGAATATGCCTGTCCAACTCATCCATTTTTATGCTGTGATGCAGTAAAAACAAAGGTTGATGTACACGACTCCTCCCATGACCTCCCCGTCTTTGATAGACTTGCCCCTTTTTTTATTCACTATACCAACATTTATGGTCTCTCAAGTAACCTTTCTTCTGTTGAATACCCTCTGTTTAGCACCCCTCCTGATATACTTTTCTCTGAGACCCAGAGTGTAATGATCTCATCAGCCCCTTTTTCATGGTCAACTGTAATCTCTGCTCACAATTCTGGTTGAAAGGTGGTGTCTGTGCTTATTACAACTTCAGCACACCTGTTGCACACCTGAAGGACCATGAGTCCCAAAACTTTGATACCATGTAGCTCAAGGGCTGTCTCCCAACTATGACACTTTTCCTTTGTATCTCTTACTGCTTTCCTAATTCTACAAATTTTATATCTTTCATCGACTATGTAAGACCCTGCCATGAGACTTGGGCATTCTCCACTCAAGGGATTTCAATGTTCATTCTAGGCAGTAGTTTAATTCCTCCTGGTAGGGGGGATTTATGCTAATTATCTTCCACCCCACACATGTTCCTGACCATTGTGACCACTTTCTTAATATTCTGTATCTGTTTTTCATCTCTACACCTTGCTATAACCACTCAGTTTTGCCCCACTTGGTTCATCTGACCATAGTCTCATAAATGGATCTATTTTAATGGCACTTTCTTCTCTGGCAACCCCTTCAAAATGTAAATATTTGTACCTCAGGCATAGCTGACTAGAATAACTTTTGAAAATTCTTTTCTGTCATTTCTTGTACAGATTACTATTCCCTATGTGATGATGCCTCTGTCTCCTCCAGACTCTTAAAAAAAGTTATTTTTATGGGAATGGAAACATTTGCCTCCTCGTCCTCCAGAATGACCTCGTTTTCCAATCCATGGTTCACCTGTACTTGTCCTGAAGCCATTCTGGCAAGGAGAAAGGGGTCTGGCATATTGGACTTGGAAAAATTCTTTCCTTTGACTCCTATTCAGCATTTATCACTGGCTGTAATCATAAGTATGTTATCCATGAGGCAAAGCGTTCCTGTATTCAAAGGATGTGCGATAATCTCTCCTTGTCATCCACTAATAGGTCTTTCGAGGCTTTAGCTAAAGGCATCTTTAACAACTTGTGTCACTCTACCTCTTCTTCACATTTCTGTTCTGATGTTAGTAAGATAAACTAAGTCTTTGGTTTCCATTTCTCCTGTAACATTACCTTAGATGACTAAAATTCCTTCATCCTGTGATGCTCCTCTTACTTATCATATGCTCCTTCCTGTAATCTCTTTTTGAACTATAAAAATCAGACTTCCTTCTCTGGAGACAAGCAAGGCTTATGGAAGTGATGACATCCATCCCCATGTACTGAAACTATTGTTCTATTGTTTTGACATTTTCCATTTCCAATGTCTTTGAGTCCCTCCTCAACCCCCATACCCTCAGACATCTTGAATTTCAGTCTTCTTACAGATCACCAGTATGGCTTTCAAAATATTGTTTCCTATCTCACAAATTTCTGGTTGTCATCCCTGAAAGATTTTTGGGAATCTTACATAGTTGCCCTTGACATATCCAAAGCTTTTGACAGGATGTGGCATTGGGGTCTCATAATTAAGCTTCCATCTTTTGGCTTCCCTCCCTCACTTTTGTCCTACATATTCAGCTTCCTCTCTGGCTGATCTGTCTCTGTGGTTGTTGATGGATCAACTTCTTCCCCTTTCTCCATCATCACCAGTGTCCCTCAAGGTTCTATCCTGTCCCTTATACTTTTTCTCCTTTTTACCAACAATTTTTCATTCTTTGACAAAGAACCAAATGCACTCATATGCTGATGATTCAAAACTGCATTCCTCCACATCCTTCAACTCTACTCCTTCTTCTCTTTCTTGATCTACATCCTGTCACAACACAACTTCAATAATTCCAAACTTTGAATCGGATATCTCTTTGGGATAAATGAAATCTGTTTACGTTTGATGCCTCTCAAGACCAAGTTTTTACCCATATCCCCATGGAAAATTCCACACAACTTTCTCCTTTGATAGTTATGTAATTTCACCTGTAGACTCAATCAACATGTTTGGCATTACTGTAACTCACTCCTTCTTGGAAATCCCACATTATGGAAATAGCTAAGCATGCCTATAAGAAACTGGAAGTCCTGTTTAGATGTCATTTTTTTTTTTTCTTTTTTGAACAGATGCCCTGTTTATACAGAGGATTGATCCGTCCTTTTATAAAGTACTGCCCTCATATCTGGGATGGTTCTACCTATGCATCCTTACTAGACAGCGCTGAGTCAAAAGCATTCCGACTTATAAACTCACCCAGGATAACTTCAGAACTTGACCCACTTGCCTTACACTGCAGTGTAGGTTACTTTCACTCTTCTGTATGCTTTACTTTGGTTTTTGTTCCAGGGGGCTAGTTGCTTGTGTGGCCCAACCACTGGCTAGACCACACTGTGCTCAGTAAGCTGCTACTCACATGATTACTGCTTAGCAGTTGGTAGCTCAGTGGTTTTGCTAACTGTACCCTCTCATGTCTCCCAATAACTGAGACCTGGCATATATATATATATATAGGACATGTTTTTCACTCCCTTCATAATTTATGAATACTTTCCATTGTCTCATGTTTTTTCCCTTTCATTGACCTCTATATATTTGAATTAAGGCCCAGCCTTGTTGTGGACTTTTGTCTGTGGCTGGAGCCTCCAATGGAAAAAAAAAAAACAGCTTGAAGAAAGGATGAAATGCCCTGGCTAGAATGAGGAAAACAAGCATCTTACAGGAGACAAAAAAGAATTGCAGATCTCCTAAAGAAGCCAGATCTTGCCCAGGAAAAGAAAGAATACCTATCAAGTGAATTATTGGACGTAGACCATAGATTAAAAATGTCATATGAAACGCAGGCAAAAGAAGATGAAAAAGCCATAAATGAAATAAGAAATAACCCAAGATAATTTTGCTTATGTGCAAAATGCAAATCCAGAACCACTCAAAATAGAAGGTATCTTTACAGATGACTGCCTAAAAATGAGTGATATTTGAAAAGGTAATGTGAATTGGTATTCGGTGAGCCAAGAGCCATGTTAAGAAATAATGACCCAACAGACTACTCCCTAAACAGTAATCTCCCAAGTGTACAATTAAAAGATATAATCTTAACACTATTTCAAGAGATCTATCAAGAGGATGGCTTTGCACTCAGCCCTAGGCCTGGACTCATTGAACTCAATCTTCATAAAGAAGTACAAGTTACATTTAGCATGTGTGATAAGTGTCCTCTAGAGAAAAAGTCTAGATTCTTGCATCATTTCTGAGAGTCTGAAACTGGCCTGCTTCACTCCATTCCACAAAGGCGGAAGGAAACAGTCCCGCAAAACTATCAACCAATAGCATTAACAATGTTCATCATTAAAATCTTCGAAAGAGTGTTAAGAGGCAAGCTGACTGAAGTTATGGGAGTGAACAAGCTTCATAATCCAAGACAACAGGTCAGGAAGAGCTTGCCTATCTCAGTTGCTTGACCATTATGATAGGAGTGTTGAATCTCTGGAAAACAAAGAAAATAATGACATGATTTACAGACTCTTCAAAATGATTTTACGAATGTGACCATTGTTTCATAACACATGAAATGTGAAAAATGGGAGTAGCAGGAAAATTATGAGATGAATATACAACTTTTGTAATTGTAGATCACAACATATACTTTTAAACCATGCCATCTCCAGTGCCTCCATAGTAAAAAGCTCAGTTCCCTTGGAACTTTACTTGCAACGGTCCTGTTCCTCATTTTTTTATCTAACATTGATGCAGTCATGAGCCACAGTTTCATGTCATCCTATGCAGATGATATAAGAATGAATATGAAAATCACATCAATAGAGGATGCCGAGAGGCTAAGAGACATAACTGCAGTCTTTAACTGGGCAACTAAGGTCAATTTACTTTTCAGTAGCAGCAAGTCCCAACTCCCTTTGTTTAGGAAAAATTGATAAATCAAAAAGAATACAGAGAACCAGTCAGACACAGTTGCCATCATATTCCAGCCTTTAATCCTCCCAACATCTTGTCACATAACGTTTAGCAATACTTAACTCACACAACTCATTCATCGTTACTAGATTTTCCTGTGCTGAGCACCATGCTCTATCCCAGCCTCTTGGCAAAATGTTTGGAGCAGTAGAATAGAAGTAGAAAATAGGAACAGTAGGCTGGAGCATGAGATAGAAACATCAGATAGAACTAGTAGTTAACAGTAGGTGGGAGCAGTAGTTCATAGTAGTAGGTAGGAGCCTTTGGAAACACTGTGCAAGAGTTGCCTGTGGCTTGTTAATGGTGAGGCACTAAATCAGAGAAACGACACTGTATTTCACCAGTTATGGAGGCTCTTTTGTTGTAGCCGTCCCCTTGAGGGAGTTCTAGAGGGAATAGGCATCAGAGATACAGATAGATTGTAAATTGATGCCTAGGAAATTACATGGTATGTCTTTTTGTTTTTTAGGGGGTTAGTACTCTCTGTTCAGCTGAACTTGGCAGAGAACTTTCAGTTCCCTCACTCTCTGAAGAAGGAAGCCAGTGTCATTTGTCCATTAGTAGTTCTTCCCTGCATCTTTCATGATTAAAGAATATGCATTTTGATGGGCATGAGGGATTTGTTTCATTGTCCCTGATGTGTGGTGGTTCTCACGGTATTTGTTCAAGCAGCACTTAATCTCTAGTGATTGTTTGCACAATTCGGATGGTAGAATCTGCATCCTTCCCTATGTTGGTATTTACTTTTCCTCAGCCAGTTCATATATTTTCTATGTTTTGATTTACATTTTTCCCAAGTATGGTAATGCTATCTTGCCACTCGTGCAGTTCCCTTCCTTTCCTTGGTATAAACAGTTTGTCCATCCCCAGACTTGTTGTTTATTCACTGTTTTATCACCCCCTCCCCATGCCTATGGCCAGGATTGTGAGAATAAAGTATTAATGTCAAACAACCTAACCATCATCAAACGTAATGCAACAGTGGTTGTTTCATGCAGAAGGACAGTTGCCAGGATCCTACAGACCTTCAAAACAAGGGAAGAAAGTTGTGTTGAAAATCCAGGCACTAATTCTGTGTTCTAACATCACCCTAAAAGGTGGGCAAAATTGCCGAATTAGAAAGTGTTCAGGGACCTTTCACTGCCTATACTGTTGTGGTAAACAAACTGAATTACTAGAAATGGCTGAAATTGCTGAGGCTAAGGTTTGCAAATAGGAGAAATATATCATCATCTGTGCCTGTAGAATCCTAGATGATATGGTTCCTATCTTACACCTGGAAATAATGTCCTACTGTTATGACAGGTATGGAAGACTGTAGATTACTACCTCTGAAATCCAAAGGTACAATGTGCACAAAACACTTGTCATTAGGGTTGCAAGACTTTTCCTGCTATCAACAAAACACCATGGGTTACACAGTTGAGAAGTTTAAGAGTGCTTTGGACAAGCACTGGCAAGACCTATAAAGTATACCAGACCAACCAGACTGTGGGGATAATGTGGCCTACGAGCTGCAGCTTCCAACAGGTTGACCAAAGAACCCAGTCCAACGGCCCTAGCCCTGCCCAGAAAAGGATATGTGAAGACCTTGAAGATTTCACCAAGTATTTACTAGATATGTGGGTTTGCAGGCTGTGGCTTCCATCAGCTTGATCGACTAACATCCCAGCCCAACAGCCTGGGCTCAGCACGGGCTGTGGCAGTAGAAGGCTTCTGTAGACTTCTCCAGGTATCCATCCTATACTCTGATCTCAACATAAGTGAAGAACATGCTTTGATATACAAAACTGCCAAGACAGAACACAGAATGACAGAGATGTATTCAAATAGTTCACAGAATGACAGAGGTGTATTAAAATATTTCAGTTTTATTAGTAAACAAATAAAATATGAAGATAGAATTAATGATATTTTTGTGACAGTGGGAAATCCTACCGAGTACCAAAGCAGAGGAAGAGTGTGTTATAGACAAGTGGATTTAAAACAGCAAAATGAAAGCACAAAACATTCACATGAGACAAAAGTTGACAGGAGGCAAAAAGGAATTGTAGGTCTCAACAAGCTAATGCTTGCTGATCCTGCAAAGTAAAGAAAATGTATCAAGTGAACTAACAGACAAACAATAAACTCAGTATATTATACAAAACACATGAAAGGGAAGATTAGGAAAAAGCCATTGATGAAATAAGAGAAACTGAAAATACTTTTATTCACATGCAAAATGCAATTCAAGGACCACAAACTCCATTGCACCCCCAGAAAACAGAAGAGGGTACTTCAACAGATGATTAAGGTAAGAAATAAAAACGGTTTATGGTGTGCCAAGAGTCACCTTAACAATGAATGACACAACAGACTTCTTGAACTGTCATCTCAGTGCTACACATTGTGTATATCACCCTCTCTGCAGGATTTTGAGACATCCATTGAAAGTATTCCCTGTGTACTCTTCCCCAGGATTGGATTTCTGAAACTTGGCTTTCATAAAGGAATGCAAAACACCTTGTACACAAGCACTCAATATCCTCTGGAGAAAAGCTTTAGATTTTGGCATTATTCCAGAAAATTTGAATCTGTCATACATAACCCCAGTCCATAAAGGTGAAAGCGAAGCATTTCCAAACAACTATTGAGTATTTGCTCAAAAATTGCACATTATCAAAATATTTAAGAGAGTCCTAAGAGGCAAACACATGTTTACCAAATGGCGTCCTAGCTTCGTCTCTTCGATGTATATCAACTGACTGTTATATTTCTCTCTTGTGTCTCCCCTGATGATGTAATTATTATTAGAAAGTGCACTTGGGAACTTTTCGTGTTTCATTTTCCCCGTGGACTCATAGGAATATCTTGATCACGCGCAAAATTGTGATCCTTTCGTACATGTGTATATATGTATATGTCTGTGTGTGTATATATATGTATACATTGAGATGTATAGGTATGTATATTTGTGTGTGTGGACGTGTATGTATACACATTTGTATGTGGGTGGGTTGGGCCATTTCTTTTGTCTGTTTCCTTACGCTACCTCGCCAACGTGGGAGACAGCGACAAAGCAGTATTAAAAAAAGAAATAACCTCACTAACGTGGGAGACAGTGACAAAGTATAATGAATATAGATGAATACTTAATTGCTAGGAAAGACGAAGAATGGCCCATTCACTCATATGTACATAAACGCCAATACATGCACATATACATACATGTACATATACATATATACACATTTACATATTCTCATTGTATTCCAGTCACTGTGATGGTCAACTCATAAGGAATATAAAGTTTTTATATTCTTGATTTGCCATATAAGTGAGACCTTCCAAACTTGAAACAACAAAATATGTAATATAACGGCCAAACACATCAACCAATATAAGTATTACATATTGAAATGGATAATTTTTGTTTGGAAGGCCTAACAAGATGTCCACTACACCCCTATCGTACTCTACCACCATATACCTCAATCTGTTATCACCAGCATTTTCAGTAAGAATCATTAAATATCATCTCATTTATTAGTGAAGTTGTAACAGTTGTTCAGTCAGAGTCTTAATTTGTATCATGATAGTGTGTTTTATTGTTGATAAGCTGTTTTGGGTGTTGTCTATACATGGGAATTAGGTTAGGGAAATTTATAGTCTAGAACATATATGATTGCGTTGTTGAAGCCTAAGACGAAAAACAAAATGCTGACATGATTTTTACAGACCATGCAAAAGCATATGACAAATGTGACCATGGTATCACAGCACATTAAACTTGAAAGTTGGGGGTAAACTAGAAATATTTGGAAATTGATAGACTTTTTAACCAACAGATCACAGCAAGTAGTTGTAAGCCATGCCATCTCCAGTGACCCCTATGCTAAAAAGTTCAGTCCCCCAAGGAAATGTACCACTCCTAATTCTCATTCTTATATCTGATATTGATACAAGCTTAACCACAGTTTCGCATCATCCTTTGTAGATGATACAAGAATAAGTACGAAAATTGTTGCAGTAGGGGCCACAGAGAGACATAAATGAATGCTTTAACTGGGTAACTTAGTACAACATTCTTTTCAAGTGGGCATACATTTCAACCCCTCTGGTAAAAGGAAAATTAAGAGGGTAGAAACAATACAGAATACAGGACAGTCACAGATGCTATCATAAACCATTTGAATAATGTGAAAGACCTCAGAGTAATCAATGTCTGATGACCAAACCTCCATTGAACACAACAGAACATAGCTAGCCTGTTGTATAAGGAAGGTAGGCTGGATATTATAGACCCCAAAACAAGGGAAGAAAAGGCAATGGTTATATTTAGGTGCTAATTCTTTCACAAATTGAATATTACTGCATTTTAAAATCACCCGATGAGGTGAACGAAATTGTAGAATTAGAAAGTGTTCAGAGGTCTTTCACAGCCTATATTAATGTGTTGAACGAACTAAATTATATACTGGGAACATCTGAAATCTCAGAAGCCATACTCCTTGGAGTGCAGATGGGATAGGTATATCATCACCATTAGCTGGAAAATCCACGAAGGTATAATTCTCAATTTATAGGAAATAACACCATTCAGGTACAACAGGTATAGAAGAGTAAAATACTACCCCAGAAATCCATAGATGTGATATGTGCCAAAAGATAGATTACCTTAATCTTCTGAGGTACACAACTCTTCAACACCTTGCCATCTATCATCAGAAACAGCATGAAATGCTCAATGGAGTAGTTTAAGAGTGCGCTTAACAAGTACCTACAAAAGTGACTAGGTTAGCCAGCTGTGGGCTTGAAGGCTGCAGCTTCCAACAGCTTGGTCAACCAATGATCCAATCTAGTAGCTTGGGCCCAGCTTGGGCTAGGGATAAAAACCACTGCAAACTTCTAGGGTATTCACCAGGTATTTGTACTTTGGAAAGAACATCCTACCGGCACAACAGGCATGAAAGACTTGTAAAGTACTTCCTCTGAAATCCAAATATGCGCAGAATGAGAGAACATCTTAAAAAAATTGGGGGACCAAGACTCATCAACACCTTGCCTGGTATTATCAGAAACAGCATGGGATGCCCAGTTGAGAAATTTAAGAGTGCTTTGGATAGGCACTAACAAAGTGTTCCAGACCAGCCTGACTTTCAGAGCTGTGTGAGTCCATGGGCTGCAGTTTCCACCAGTTGACCCTCCTTATAACATAGGTTTCACTAGGTATTCAACAGTTGACCTTCCTTTTAACATGGGTTTCAATTACACATACTTTGATATTCTTCTGGAGCTGCAGATCACCAAGAATGTATGCCCGTCTTCCTGTGATGACCCCCTGGGTCTGACAGTGATGGAAATTATGCGAATGCAATTGACAGTTTCATATCATCCTTTACAGATGATATTAGTGGATAGGAGTTGGTGGACAGCCAACGACGAGGGAGGTATATTACATGTATTACCCGCCCGGGTATCAGGAGGATTAATGATGGCTGCTTAGTGAGTCAGCACTTCATTGGTTTTCAGATTGCATTCCTTGACCCAAATAGCTTTCTTTTCTGTTAGTCTCATGTACACATGGACTACTGACATTCTGTCCACAAACATACACTTCTCTCCTTGTCATACCTAACACTTGACTCACACACTTCATTCTTTGTAACTCTAGATAACACTTAACTCACACAGTTCATTCTTTGTAACTCTATATTTTCATCCAGTGAGCATTATGCGCTAGCTTTGCCTTTTGGCAAAATGGTAGGAGCAGTAGATAGAAGTAATCGATAGGAATATTTAGGAAGGAGCATTAGGAAGAAACATTAGTCAGAAGTAGTTTGTGTGAACATTAGGCAGGAGCATTAGGTAGAAGTAGTCAGTAGGAACATTAGGTGGGAGCCTCTGGAAACACTGTGCGAGAGTTGCGCTCTCCCAGTGGCCTGTTAAGGGTGAGGCACTGAAGGCTAAGAAGTGACACTGGAGTTCACTAGTTTCAGAGATTCTATTTCCGTGGTCACCCCTAGAAGGAGATCCAGTTGGAACAGGCGTCACAGATATGAAATTAGATACAGGTGATACTAAAATAAGTATGGAAATCACAACAGTAGAGGACACTGAAAGGCTACAAGGAAACATAAAGTCTTTCACTGGGCCACTGTAAGCTATATGCTTTTCATTGGGGATAATTTCCAAATTCTTTAGTATGAGGAAAATGAAGAAATGTATATATGTAGAATACAGACATTTTCATGAACCGGTTGAAGAATGTGAAAGACTTCAGAGTGATATCTCTGATAACCTAACCTTCAGTAAATACAGAACAATTTTCTCCTCCTGAAGGATAGTGGATTTGATCTTGCAGGCCTTTTAAGACAAGGGCAGAACTAATATTTTTCAAGGCAGTCAGTATTTTAGAATTATGATATGCTATGGTCTAATATCACTCTACAAGGCAGAATAAATTGTGGAATTAGGTGTTCACAGATCTTTCTCAGCTCAAATTAACATGGTAAAGGCACTAAAATGGTGGCTACAGCTGAAAGCACAAAAACTCTACATCTTGGAGCATAGATGGGGGAGATGTATTATCATCTATATGTGGAAAATCCATGAAGGTTTGGCTCCCAGCTTACTTTTGGAATTTACATCCTACCGGAAGAGGCAACTGTTGGCTTGTTCTCTGAACAGGAAGTTGTTAGACATATTACTATGAGATCTTTCACATTTTCAACTGGTTTTTGAGTGTCTTTGTCATTGCGACAGATTCTTCCATAGTCATCAGATAATAAAACCAACCAGAAGAAATGATACTGAACTAAATCCTTACAAATGTTTGGACCTGATATGTGATCACAGCCCAAAAACTTCCTCCTCTGCTAACAAACTTTTTGAAGTAAAGGAAATTTAGTGGTATTATCACTAAATCACTTGAGCAAAACTCACTTAACCTTGGAAGTGTATTCTGTCATTTCAATTTTAATAGTGTATGGATAAAATGAGATGTGATTAGTGAGATCTCTGCAACATAATGGGGAACCCACCTGTTTACCAAAACCAGGAGGGAGTTTGTTGATAACATGCCTGTTTTGGTATTACAAACATGCATTAGACACATATCAGCGAGAAGAAAGCATAAAAGTTGAAAGGGAGAACCAGCAAGGTGGGCACTATATAGTAGATCTTTCACTTTCCACATTGATGTGGTTAAGGAACTAAATTACTGGGAATGACTGGAATCAGATAGCTATCGAGACTCCTTGGAGCATAGATGAGAGAGAATATCCTAGAAGGTATATTTATCGCTGTACATTCAGAAATATCCTACTGATATGACAGGCATGAAAGACTGCAAAATACTGCCTCAGAAGTAGGATTTTTTTTCCCCCAGTCACGGACAAAAGTCCACGTCGAGAGAATTATGAAGTGTTAAAAGAAAAGGAAACGGAAAGTATTTACGAATTTTTGAGGACGTGAAAGACCTGTCTTTTGAAATGTGCCAAGCCATAGGTTTCGGGAAAGACATGATAAGGTAGAGAGTCCCAAAGCTTCAACATTGGGGAAAGAAGCAGGTATCAAAACAGCCCCCCTGTTGAGTTGCTGATGGTCATACAATGATTATGTGATGCAACAGCTTGCTGAATATGAGTGGTTTAGCTAGTGGTGGGGGCACGCAAGCAGTCAGCTTTTGGGAGCAAAAACCAACAGTGTGGTGTATGGCAAGGGGGTCAAGTTGCATAAGGCACAAAAAGAAAGAACACCTTAAACTTTCAGGCCCAAGAATCCTCAACGCCTTGCCTGCTGTCATCAGAAATGCCAATGGGATGCAAAGTTGAGAAGTTTAAGAGTTCTCTTGATAAGTACCTTTAAAGTGTACCAAACAAGTAGCTGTGTGGTCTCATGACCTGCAGCTTCCAACAGCTTGGTCAACCAAAGAAATTGTGGAATTAGAATATGTTCACAGATTTTTAGTGCCCATATTAATGTGTTAAAGGAACTGAATTACTGGGAATAGGTGAAATCTCTAAAGCTCCTTGAGCACAGACAGGAGGGTTATATCACCATCTATGCCTAGAAAATCCTTGAAGCTGTGATTCCCAGCTTAAATTCTGGAATAACACCCTGCTGACACCACAGGCATGGAAGACTTTGTAGAATAATACCACTGAAATCCACAGGTGCAGTATGCACAAAATGGGAGAACATCTTAAGCATCAGGGGCCCAAGGCTCTTCAACAACATGCCTACCTGCCTATAGAAATGTCTAGATTCTTTGATCATTCCTTAGAGTCTGAAACTAATCCACGACACCCAACTCTACAAGGGTGTAAACAAAGCAGTCCCAAAAAACTATCAACCAATAGCATTAATGTCAGATATTAAAGATACTGAAAGAGTTCTAAGAGGCAAACTGGCTGAATTTATGGATTTGAACAATCTACATAAACCCAAAACAATCTAGTTTCAGGGTAGAAGATCTTGCCTCTCTCTGTTGCATGACCTGGATGGTAGGAAAGTTGAAATTTTGGAAAACAGAGAAAATGCTGATGTAATCTACATAGACTTTGCAAGAGCATTTAAAATGTTTGAGCATGGTGTCATATCACAAAAAATGAGAAAGATGAGAAAAACTGGCAATGGGATGTGGACATACAAATTTTTAACTAACAGATATCAACACTTAGTTGTAGACTATGCCATCTCCAGTATATTAGGGGATTTAAACCTATTGCACATTAAACGGAGACAGGCAGGAAATAACATTGTAGCTGAAAATGCTGACACTGGATGCATCTTGGATGCACAGCTGCAAAAAAGATAGTTGTTCAGATTGTGTGAAAAGTTCTCCCTCAGCCATCAGATACAAAACCAATCAAAAGAAATAACACCGTAGAATTAAATCTTTACAGATTTGATTTTTACAGATTTTAAATCTTTACAGATTTAATTCTTATCAAATTAAAAACAAGTTTGCAGACTAAACCAACTATGCAGAAGACACTTAATCATGGAGGTGTTTCCGTAACTTCATTGTTCATAGTAAACAGTTAAATTGGGAAGATGTGATCTGTGGGATGTCTGAAACACATATGTAAACCTTGCAAATACCAAAATAGAGGAGGAATATGTAGATAACAAGACCATTTATGCAACAGACACACTAACAAGAGGACCTACAAAAGGTCTTGTTTAGAACAAGAAAGATTAGCTCTTTACAGGAGATGAGAAAGAATTTTAGACCTAATAAGAAGTTGCAGCTCACCCAACAAAGAAAACCTATTAAGTTAATTATCAGATGTAGACCATAAACTAAAAATGCCGAATGAAACACAGGGAAAAAAAGAAAAAGCCATCAATGAAATAAGAAATATACCAGAGTACTTTTTTCATGCAAAATGCATTTCCAGTACCACAGACTCTATTGGCCCACTTAAAACAAGAAGGGGTTTATAAAAAAAAATGCCAGATGATTAAGATTCCAGAAAGGTGATATCAAGTGTTATGTATTGAACCAAAAGCCATATTAAAGATAAATGACCCAACAGACTTTTCCTAAATAATAATCCCTATAGTGTACACATAGTAGATAGAGAGCTATTGAGAGCATGCCCCGGGCCCGGATTCTTGGAACTCAGTCTTCATATAGAAATGCAAGATACCCTTAGCGTATGCATTAAATATTCTCGGAAGAAAAAGTCTAAGATTCTAGCATCATCTCTGAAAGTCTTACTGACATATCACACCATTCCACAAAGGTGTAAGGCAGTCCTCAGAAACAGTCAACCAATGGCATTAGCATCACACATCATTAAAATCTTTGAAAGTCCAAAGAAATGAATAGACCAAATTTATTGAAGTGAACAATCTACATAACCCAGGGCATTATGGTTTCAAGGCAGGAAGATCTTGCATCTCTCACTTTTTGACCACTACGACACAATTATTGGAATTGAAAAACAAAGAGAATGCTCATATGATTTACACAGACTTTGCAAAAGCATTTGTCAAATGTGACCAGGGTGTCATAGTACTCAGAATGCAAGAGATTGGAATAATTGGAAAATGTGAGATGGTTATATAACTTTTAAACCACCAGATTACAACATCTCGTGCTTCCACAGTGAAAACCTCATTTCCCCAAGGAACTGTACTTGTAACCCTCCTGTTCCTCATTCTTATGTCTGACATTGATACAAACGTGAGCCATAGTTTCATGTCATCCTTTGTAGATGATACAAAAATAAGTATGAAAATCAAAAATGATAGATACAGAAAGACTATAAAGAGGCATAAATGAAGTCTTCAACTGGGCAACTGAGAATAAAATGCTTTTGCTTAAATGAATCTCAAGTCATGGGAAAATTGAAGAAATCAAAAACAACACAATGTCAGACAGACACAGGTTCTACCATGGACCAGTTGAATAATGTGAGAGACATTTGAATAATAATGTCTAACGACCTAACCTTCAGCAAAAACAACAAAACAACAGTTGGATCATGCATGAGAATGGCAGGCTGGATCCTATGGACGTTCAAGACAATAGAAGAAACATCAGTGTTGATATTATTCATTGCTAATACCATCACAAATTGAATATCAATGCTTCTTAACACCACCCTACAAGGTGGGTGAAATTGTGGAATTAGAAAATTTTCAGAGATCTTTCATAGTCCGTATTAATAAGGTAAAGGACCAGAATAACTGGATATGGCCAAAATGTCTGAGGCTATACTCCTTGGAACTTAGATGGGAGAGGCATATCACCATCTATACTTAGAAAATCAAAGAAGGTATGGTCCACAACTTCCAGAAATAGCATCCTACTGGTATGACAGGCTCAGAAGACTGTAAAATTTTACCTCTGAAATCCAGAGGTGCAGTATGCACAGATAGAGAGAACACCTTAAACATATGGTGCCCAGAACTCTTGAGCACTTTGCAAGATGCCATTGGAAACAAGATGGGATGTGCAATAGAGAAGTTCAAGAGTTCATTGGATAAGTACCTACAAAGTGCACCAAACCAGCCAGGTTATGGGGGCTATGTAGTGCCTGAGGGGTGTGGCTTCCAATAGTTTGGTTGCCCAACAACTAAGTCCACCACCTTGGGCCCAACCCTGGCTGTGGGGTGAAGACCCCAGAAGACTACATCAGGTATGCCTCCATGGTAAAAAGCTCAGTACATAAGGAATAGTACTTGCACCCTTGCTTTTCCTCAATCTTATATATGACATTGATGCAGACACAAGCCTAAGTTTCATATCATCCTTTGCAGATGTTGCAAGAATAAGAATGAAAATCTCATCAATAGAATGATGCTAGGAGAATACAGAGAGACATAAATGAAGTCTTTAATTGGATAATGGAGCATAACATGCTTTTCATTGGAGATAAGTTTCATCTCCTGGAATGGGGAAAATGAAGAAATAAAAGAAAACAATACTAGTGAGACACAGACGCACTCATAAACGAGTTGAGTAATATGAAGGACCTCGAAGTTGTAATGTTTGATGACAGAACCTTCAGCTTGCACAAACAAGTGGTTGCCTCTTGCAAAGGGATGGCAGGCTGATACCTTGAAGACAAAGGAAGAAAAGCTATTGATGAAATTATTTAAGACACATTATTTCAAGAAACCCATATTGTTGCATCCTAACATTGTCATACAAAGTGGGGCAATATTGCATTCAGATATCTTTCACAACCTATATTAATGTGGTAGATGAACTAAATTACTGGAATGTCTGAAATTTCTGAAGCTATGCTTCCTGGAGCTCAGACAGGAGAGGTATATCATTTTCTGTACCTGTAAAATCCTTGAAAGTCTGGTTTCCAACTTACATTTGGAAATAACATTCTTTTGACATGACTTATACAGAAGACTCTAAAGTAATACCTCTGAAATCCTAAGGTGCGATATGCAGTAAAAGAGAGAACACCTTAAACAAAACATCAGGGCCCAAGACTCTTCAGCACCCTGCCATCTACCATCAGAAACAGGATGGGATGCAAAGCAGAGAGGTTCAAGAATGCACTGGAAAAGTACCTACAGAGTGTAGCAGACCAGTCAGGCTGTGGGATGCAGCTTCTAAGAGCTTACTCCTTCATTGACCCAATTCATCACCCTGGACCCAGCCAAGGCTGTGGTTTTGATTAATTACACAACTCAGAGATTGAATGTGAGCAAATGCGGCCTCTTTTCATCTGTTCCTGTTGCTATCTTGGGAAATTGAGGACAAATATGAAAAAATTTTCATGAGTATTGTGCTGTTTTAACATCACTATAGTCTATAAGACAGACAAAATTGCAGAGTTAGTGTTGAGAAATCTTATGCAGCTCATATTTATGTGGTAAAGGAACTACATTTCCAGGAACAACTGAAATTCCTGAGGCTGTACTCTGGAGTGCAGACGGAAGAGGTGTATCATCGTCTACACCTGGAGAATCGTAGATGGTATGGTTCCCAACTTACACTCAGAAATAGCATCCTACTGGGATGACAAATGTGGAAGACTTGGTAAAATACTATTTTGAAATTTAAAGGTGTGATATGCACAAAGAGAGAACACCTAAACATCATGGGCCCAAGGCTCCTCCTCTCCACCTTGTCCTCTATCATCAGAAATACCACGGGATACACATTAGAGAAGTTTATGAGTTTCCTAGACAAGTACCCTACAAAATGCACCGGACCAGATAGGCTGCAGAGGCTCCAGGGACCTGTAGTCTGCGTCTTTCACCAGACTGGTTAACCAACGACCCAACCCAAAAGCCTGGTCCTACTGGGGCTTGGGCTGTGGGGATAGAAAATCCCCAGAGACTTAGAGGTATCCACTCGGTGACCTGACAACATGGTCCCAGCCTAAGCTGTGGGAGTAGAAGACCTTCGAAGATTGCTTCAGATAAACGTCAAGTTCAGGTAGACCCCCAAAGGCTATACCAGATATTCACCATGTATTTACTGGTATACAACATGCCACTTTACAGCCAAAGCTGTGGGCCTCGTTAATTATGTGGATCCAGCCATGAATGTGCCTTAGTGTTCTCTTTTGGTTTTACAGATCTTTCACATGGTGATAGGAAGCTTGTAAAGAGAAGAATAGGCTTGTCATGTGGCTAGAATTAGATAGGCTTTTCAGAAAGCCAAGGAAACTTGTACACATCCATTTGTACAATTGCTGAATCAGATAGTTGAGGAAGAGATGTAGACAATCCTCAATCTCTTCTAGTCCCTCCCAGTAATCCTAACCCTGTGCCATTCCACTCCCCCTCCCACCTTGTCTGGAAAGTTTTCATTGAATATCATCAAAGTTACTAGTAGTGATTCTGTGGTAAGTAGCTCTTACATTTAAGTTGTTGCATGAATACTCCATCCTTAAGTTGTTTGATGTGGAGAAATAGTTCCCATGAACATAACCCCTTCATAAATGGATTTAAACTACTCATATAAAGATATATAACATGGTGACAGGGTTTTCAGGATACATTGTAACCTTGTCATTATATGTGGGGTAGCTGTGTCAATTAGAAATATGAAATCTCCTTTATGACATAAAATCTTATATTTGCAGAGAAGAAACCATAGGGATTTATTACAGTCAGTTGACTGAAGAAGGAATGTTGAGCACCCTAAAAGTAATGTTTAAATGTAGTATGTTCCGCTGCTTTCATAGATCTGACACTGGATGTTATGATATGGGGATTCCAAGGTCATTCATCATATCAGAACCATAAGGTTGTGAACAAATGAAACAGCTCTTGTTTTGTAACAGATGTAACATCAGGGTATTATGTGTTGTACTGTCCCTTTTCAAGATGGTAGCAGAAAAGTAAGGTGAAGCAAAAGATAAAAGGTCATAAAGGTTGAGCATCCCTAATCCGAAATGTTTTGAGCAGCAACATGATGTTGCAAGTAGAAAGTTCCACACCTGACCTTACTTGCCTATGCTAGGCTCTGATGCTATGTTGGCACCGGTTTGTTACGAACCATCATCATCGCCAGACCTATGTGCATTACTCAGTGTTTTTGCTTATTCTCTTCTCTGGTACAAAGATATTGTTGAAAATGTCAGAAAGACCTGCAGGTAATGAGGTTCCAGTTGTTCATTCACCAACCAATAGTGTAATAGCTGAAATTGCTCTGAATCAAGGTGATCGTGATAAGAGACGTTGAAGATGGCTTTGTTAACACTGCAGAAAAAGTGCCTATAGACAGCATGGTGAAAATGTGTGATGGACTTATTGAATGACCAGAGCATTGTGCATTAATAACAGAACAAGAAATCATGTCAGTTGAAATAAGATCAAGAGAGAGTTCTAGGGCTAAAACATTGTTAATGAGGCAGATAGCTCAAGAAAATATTTAAAAAAGCCAAGATTGTGACACCTTAGTTTTCTGATGGTTCATTGTTACGCAGACTTTGTTTCATGTTCAAAATTATTAATGATATTGCATAGATTACCTTCAGGCTATGTGTATGTATAAGGTGTACATGAAACATAAATGGATTTTGTAGTAAGAATTGTGTCCTATTCCCAAGATATCCATCGTGACAAGTCTGGAAAACAGGATGGTATGGAAACAAATGGTTAGAGCTGAGATATTCTCAATGTTTTGACCGTTCAGCAGTCTTCCTCAGGAGATACTGATTCCAGCATTTGGCAGGACCATGTTCCTCAGCAAGTGATGGTCACCCAGTTGGACGCCTTGGCGTGTCACTCTCATAAGAACATAAGAAGTGAGGGCACTGCACGAGGCCTGTTGGCCAATGCTAGGCTGGTTCTGAATCTGTCCACCCTACAACCAACCGCCTGAACCCATAAACATATCCAACCTTTGTGTAAAGCTACCTGAAGACCTAGTTTCCACTAATGTGCTTGACTTGTCCTGCTACCTCTGCTTGGTCACAACAATATTCACTGCCTGACGTGCCCAGCAGAGGAAACCAGACCTTGTGTCAACATTGTCTTTGGTAGCAATGTAAGCTGCTTCTAATGTTTTTCTTATTTGTTTGCATAGGCTCACGTGCAGTATTGTTGCCTTGTCCCACTACACCTTTTTGCAGTGACGAGTTCCGCTTTGTTTACATCTTGCAAGTCTCGGCACGATGTCAACAGAGTGGAACTCATTACTGCATATCCGTGTAGTGGGACGAGGCAAGAATACTGCATGAGGGCCTAAGCAAACAAATAAGAAAGATTTTACAATTTCTACCAAATACAACATTAACACAAGGTCTGGGTTTATCTGATGGTCGCATCAGACAGCGCGAAGATCACTGTGAACAAGTGGAGGTAGCAGGACAAGCAATCCTGTTTTCCATAACTCATTATGTATATGCAAATATTCCAAAATCCAAAAAAAAATTGCAGAATCCTAAACACTTCTGGTCCCAGGCATTTTGGACGAGGTATGCTCAACCTGTAGTTACAGTGCCTATTTGATTTATGGTGCCTATGAAAACTTAACCAGGGTTGAAGTAATTGTCATTGTAATTTAAATGAAATAAAATTAATTATAGAAATATTGTAATTGAAAATATAATTGAATGAATTGTAATTGTAATTAATTAAGCATGACAAGTGATTGTAATTTAATTATAATTGTGAAAGGGGACGAAAATGGTACTGGCAACCTTGTAAATGCAAGGTGGGCAAGTAGTATATTTAAAGTAGTGGCTGTAGTGGTAGCGGTACTGGTCTAAAAAAGATAATGGTGTCAATGGTTGTAGTGTAATTTATGAAAAGTACAGCCAGTAGTGGTAGCATTACTGGTCCATAAAGGTAATGGTGGTATTGGTACTTTTTCATTATTAACCATTTTTGCCCACCCTATTGTTCCCTTGACCCTATCCAAATAAGAATATCACCTGATGATAAAAACAAAGCAGTAAACTCAAGAACCCTGCAAAGGTGAATAATGCAATTGATATTCTATCACAGAGAGTGCAGAGGAATAAGAAAATAGTGCCAGTGAGATTTCTGCCTTAAATTGCTTGTGATTGTCCTCGAACCTTTTCATGAGGCCATGGAAGTTGTGGAGGGATAGAAGATAATCATATCTGTTGTTGGACCAGTGATTCAGGGACTTAAACTCTCACTGGAGAATCTAATTCATAATCATAACACCCAGTTACAGTACTGTCAACAACTGTCTAAAGTCCTATTGGACTCTGTGAAGAAAAGGTTGAAGCCATATATGGAAATGAGAGATGTTCAAGTAGTGGTGTTTTTGGATCCTAAGTTGAAACTGGACTGATATCATTACAAGAGCAGAAGGACCAAGTGCTGGTATATGTCAAGGAAATGCTTGAAGATTTGGAGGTAGTTCAGGAGGGGTCACCATCAACATTGGATAAAGAAAATAACAAGAATGTCTAGCAGTAGGATTATCTGAATCAAGAAGACCCAGACTTTTCTTCTTCATTCCAAAATGTCCAGCAAAATTCCATAATCAACGGGATCAGAGGGAAGTACAATGTCAGTGAATCTTTTGTTGAAGCAATATGTAGAGGAAGGAACTCTGTCATTTTCAGGTGATCCTAAACTTTGCATCCACTAAAGAACCTTGCAGGAGAGATGATTGGGTGTACTGCTACCTCTGCTCCATTAGAGTGAGTTTTCAGCATTGCCAGAAATTTTTTCACTGTTAAACAAGATTATTTTTTTCCAAATTTGGGAAATTTTAATTATAATTGTAATTGAGTTTATTTTGTAGTACAGGTACACCACCAGTTTTCCAGCACTCTTGGTTCCAAAGCCTTGCCAGATTAACCATTTTGCCGAACCAACCGTGGTCATGCAATAATAATTCATCCACAAACCTCAAACCCACTAGTTATACATCTCCCATGTGTCTAAAGTACACTGTGGACTGTTGGAAATTTAAATTAAACAAATATTAAATGGGAATGAATAAAGGCAGACAGTGTGAATTGTGTGCATGTATATATATGTATATGTCTGTGTGTGTATATATATGTGCACATTGAGATGTATGGGTATGTATATTTGCATGTGGGGACGTGTATGTATATACATGTGTATGGGGGTGGGTTGGGTCATTTCTTTCATCTGTTTCCTTGCGCTACCTCGCAAACGTGGGAGACAGCGACAAAGCAAAATAGTAATAATAAAAATTAAATGTAAATTGAATAGATAAATGAAATACATTATACATCCGCTCAGGACTGAGGTGCTCGTCAGCTATGAGTTTCGCAAATTCATCCACATACTCGGGAGCTCCATACTGGTTTGCAGACCGCTTTTCTCCACGCACTTTTTTCATGGAAATTCCATGACGCTTCTTGAATCTTTGAATCCATCCTTCACTATAGTTGCGCCCATGTTGTAATTTAAGTTCTTTATGGAACAATTTAGCCTAGTCCATTATTATGCTACCTGACAAGTCCACTCCATCACTCCGACACTGTCGAAACCATTCCATCATCACTTGATCATGCTCAGTACTCTTGCCATCTTTCATAGTTTTTCTAATCATCATTTGCTTCTTGGAATTGCTGTCTGCATAGAATTTCAGTATTTTCTCCCTTTGCTTCTTTATTTCATAAACAGTAGATGAACCAATACTGTAGATGTCACACAGCTTATACGCCGAAACACCATGGTCCATTTTTTCAACAGTTCTACTTTATCTGGATCGATATGGACTGCTGTTTATGTTTGACACCACAACTGACTCTCATATGTCTTAGAAGCCTTAGCTAGGGTTAGATTCAAGCAAAATAAGCTAAGAATCTCACAGAATTGTGGTATCACCACCAACAAGTGCAGTGTAAAGGATGTAGATAAGGATTCCCTACACACAACACCATCTGTGGCCACCCAGTAAACTAGTCTGGTGGCTGTGGTAATTTCAAGCTCCCTCACCTAATTTTGTCCGAACTAAAGGAGTTGCCAGAAATTCAATGGAAATTCAATGGTGTACCTGTAATTATAATTGTAATGTAATTGCTATAATTAGATATGTATGTAATTATAATTGTAACAATAAAAGTTTTTTTCGAGGATGTATGGCATGTGTTCGTGTAGGAAGAGAGGAAAGTGATTGGTTCTCAGTGAATGTAGGTTTGTGGCAGGGGTGTGTGATGTCTCCATGGTTGTTTAATTTGTTTATGGATGGAGTTGTTAGGGAGGTAAATGCAAGAGTTTTGGAAAGAGGGGCAAGTATGAAGTCTGTTGGGGATGAGAGAGCTTGGGAAGTGAGTCAGTTGTTGTTTGCTGATGATACAGTGCTGGTGGCTGATTCATGTGAGAAACTGCAGAAGCTGGTGACAGAGTTTGGTAAAGTGTGTGAAAGAAGAAAGTTAAGAGTAAATGTGAATAAGAGCAAGGTTATTAGGTACAGTAGGGTTGAGGGTCAAGTCAATTGGGAGGTAAGTTTGAATGGAGAAAAACTGGAGGAAGTAAAGTGTTTTAGATATCTGGGAGTGGATCTGGCAGCGGATGGAACCATGGAAGTGGAAGTGGATCATAGGGTGGGGGAGGGGGCGAAAATCCTGGGAGCCTTGAAGAATGTGTGGAAGTCGAGAACATTATCTCGGAAAGCAAAAATGGGTATGTTTGAAGGAATAGTGGTTCCAACAATGTTGTATGGTTGCGAGGCGTGGGCTATGGATAGAGTTGTGCGCAGGAGGATGGATGTGCTGGAAATGAGATGTTTGAGGACAATGTGTGGTGTGAGGTGGTTTGATCGAGTAAGTAACGTAAGGGTGAGAGATGTGTGGAAATAAAAAGAGCGTGGTTGAGAGAGCAGAAGAGGGTGTTTTGAAATGGTTTGGGCACATGGAGAGAATGAGTGAGGAAAGATTGACCAAGAGGATATATGTGTTGGAGGTGGAGGGAACGAGGAGAAGTGGGAGACCAAATTGGAGGTGGAAAGATGGAGTGAAAAAGATTTTGTGTGATCGGGGCCTGAACATGCAGGAGGGTGAAAGGAGGGCAAGGAATAGAGTGAATTGGATCGATGTGGTATACCGGGGTTGACATGCTGTCAGTGGATTGAATCAGGGCATGTGAAGCGTCTAGGGTAAACCATGGAAAGCTGTGTAGGTATGTATATTTGCGTGTGTGGACGTATGTACATACATGTGTATGGGGGTGGGTTGGGCCATTTCTTTCGTCTGTTTCCTTGCGCTACCTCGCAAACGCGGGAGACAGCAAAAAAAAAAAAAAAAAAAGGAATGTTAGGTTGTGTGTTAACTATAGGTTTGTGCAGGGTATTGAACAACAGTTTGCTGCTCTTCAGAAGAGCTTCACTGAGGTGGTTCCTCAGCATCTGCTCAAGCCTTTTGATGAGAGAGAAATGGAGTTGATGATTGGTGGTTTAGGAAAAATAGATATGGATTATTGGAAAGCCAACAAAAGGCTCAAACACTGCACTCCAGAAACGCCTGTGGTTGGCTTGTTCTGACAGATAGTTGACTCTTACTTGGAAGAGATGCGAGCAAGGCGTTTGCAGTTTGTTACAGGGTCCTCCCATGTTCCCTTGCAAGGCTTCAAAGCACTGCAGGGGTCTACTGGTGCTGCAGGACCCAGATTCTTCACAATTCATTAGGTTGATGCTCCAACAGAAAACCTGCCTTAGGCACCTACATGTTTCATTCGCATTGACCTTCCTCCTTATGAGTCATATAGCAAGATGCTTGAGAAGCTGACCCAGGCTTTAGAGGAAACGTGTTGGTTTGCTGTAGAGTGAGTTATGTATATGTAGACAGAATATAAACAGTAATTGAAATGAGCACGTGAAAGGATTTTAAAGTATATAAAGTGCAGTTACTGTGAGATGTGATATTAAACAATATCAAAATAGAAAAATTATTTTGTGAAGTGAAAAATGTATATACTTTGATTGCATTGACAAAAATGTAATGACATTAGAAATGCTAAACAGTACTTTCAGGTTGGTGGTAAGTCATAAACAATGTATTTTATAATTCAAATAAAATGTAAAAGGTTTCAAGAATATAGAATGTTCTTTGGAATTCTACAAATATGTGCAATTTTTAATAGCATTATTCTGAGTTCTTTTGATAACTGGAAATTCATATGACCTCTTTGCAGAATATTTAATGTTCTTGTATATTATTCTATAATGGTTTTCATAATTTGAATTATTCAAAACTAAAGTGTGAAATGTACAGAAAAAGGACCAATCCATAATGTATAAAAGAAAATTAAGCAATTTTCTTATTTTATGCTTGTGGGCAGGAAGTAGAAAGCAACCAGTCCATGCACTTGTTAACTTGTGTTTAAGTAACTCTGTTAACAGCAGATCTCGGGTGTCTTCCATCCCATAAGTGGTAATGACGAGTTCCAAGATTCATTAGTGTTTCTTAACTGAGGTGTTTCTATGATTTTAGTCATATGTCAATAAACTGTGATAGCAATACAGTTCCAACTTCCAGGGCAATGACACTTAATTTGTAAGCCTGTGTCACACATACAGACTCTTGTTATCAGTCAAACCCGTATAGTATTTGACAAATAGGCTTCAGTTGGATGAAGATTTTCTATAGGATTTTATTTATTGACAGACAGACGTGTATATATCATTGTCTATATAAGATGTATACATTTGTGATATTGATTAGTGGTATGGCCTACATATAAGGATTTTGTTATACTGCTAAGGGATCTACCCTATCCCTGGGGCAAGGGAAGAAAGAATACTTCCCATGCATTCCCTGCGTGTCGTAGAAGGCGACTAAAGGGGATGGGAGCAGGAGCTAGAAACCCTCCCCTCGTATTTTAACTTTCTAAAAGGGGAAACAGAGGAAGGAGTCATGTGGGGAGTGCTCATGCTCCTTGAAGGCTGACTGGGGTGTCTAAAAGTGTGTGGATGTAACCAAGATGAGAAAAAAGTATAGAGGTAGTATGTTTGAGGAAAGGAACTTGGACGTTTTGGCTCTGAGTGAAACGAAGCTCAAGGGTAAAGGGGAGGAGTGGTTTGGGAATATAATGTCTTGGGAGTAAAATCAGGGGTTGATGAGAGGACAAGAGCAAAGGAAGGAGTAGCACTACTCCTGAAGCAGGAGTTGTGGGAGTATTTGATAGAGTGTAAGAAAGTGAACTCTATATTGATATGGGTAAAACTGAAAGTGGATGCAGAGAGATGGGTGATTATTGGTGCCTATGCACCTGGTCTTGAGAAGAAAGATCATGAGAGGCAAGTGTTTTGGGAGCAGCTGATTGAGTGTGTTAGCAGCTTTGATGCACAAGATCGGGTTTTACTGATGGGTGATTTGAATGCAAAGGTGAGTAATGTGGCAGTTGAGGGAATAATCGGTGTGCATGGGGTGTTCAGTGTTGTAAATGGAGATGGTGAAGAGCTTGTAGATTTGTGTACTGAAAAAGGACTGGTGATTGGGAATACGTGGTTTAAAAAGAGAGATATATATATATATATAAGTATACGTATGTAAGTAGGAGAGATGGCCAGAGAGCGTTATTGGATTACGTGTTAATTGATAGCTGCGTGAAAGAGACTTTTTGGATGTTAATGTGCTGAGAGGTGCAACTGGAGGCATGTCTAATCATTATTTTGTGGAGGGGAAAGTGAAGATTTGTAGAGGTTTCAGAAAAGAGGAGAGAATGTTGAGGTGAAGAGAGTGGTTAGTGTAAGTGAGCTTGGAAAGGAGACTTGTGTGAGGAAGTACCAGGAGAGATTGAGTACAGAATGGATAAAGATAAGAGCAAATGATATAAGGGGAGTGGGGGAGGAATGGGATGTATTTAGGGGAGCAGTGATGGCTTGTGCAAAAGATGCCTGTGGCAAGAGAAAGGTGGGAGGTTGGCAGATTGGGAAGGGTAGTGAGTGGTGGGATGAAGAAGTAAGATTATTAGTGAAAGAGAAGAGAGAGACATTTGGATTATTTTTGCAGGGAAATAGTGGAAATGACTGGGAGATGTGTAAAAGAAAGAGGCATGAGGTCAAGAGAAAGGTGCAAGAGGTGAAAAAGAGGGCAAATGAGAGTTGGAGTGAGAGAGTATCGTAAGATTTTAGGGAGAATAAAGAGATGTTTTGGAAGGAGGTAAATAAAGTGCGTAAGACAGGAGAACAAATGGTGAACATCGGTGAAGGGGACAGATGGGGAGGTAGTAACAAGTAGTGGTGAAGTGAGAAGGAGATGGAGTAAGTGTTTTGAAGGTTTGTTGAATGTGTTTGATGATAGAGTGGCAGATATAGGATGTTTTAGTCGAGGTGGTGTGAGAAGTAAGAGGGTCGGGGAGAATGGTTTGGTAAACAGAGAAGAGGTAGTAAAAATTTTGTGGAAGATGAAAGCCGGCAAGGCAGTGGGTTTGGATGGTATTGCAGTTGAATTTATTAAAATAAGGGGTGACTGTGTTGTTTGGTTGGTGTAATGCCTGAGGATTGGTGGAATGCATGCATAGTGCCATTGTATAAAGGCAAAGGGGAATAAAGGTGAGTGTTCAAAATACAGAGGTATAAGTTTCTTAGTGTTCCTGGGAAATTATATAGGAGGGTATTGATTGAGAGGGTCAAGGCATGTACAGGGCATCAGATTGGGGAAGAGCAGTGTGGTTTCAGAAGTAGTAGAGGATGTGTGGATCAGGTTTATGCTTTAAAGAATGTATGTGAGAAATACTTAGAAAAACAAATGGATTTGTATGTAGCATTTATGGATCTGGAGAAGGCAGAAAAACAAATGGATTTGTATGTAGCATTTATGAATCCGGAGAAGGCATATGATAGAGTTGATAGAGATGCTCTGTGAAAGGTATTAAGAGTATATGGTGTGGGAGGTAAGTTGCTAGAAGCAGTGAAAAGTCTTTATTGAGGATGTAGGGTATGTGTATGAGTAGGAAGAGAGGAAAGTGATTGGTTCCCTGTGAATGTCAGTTTGTGGCAAGGATGTGTGATGTCTCCATGATTGTTTAATTTCTGTATGGATGGGGTTGTTAGGGAGGTGAATGCAAGAGTTTTGGAGAGAGGGGCAAGTATGCAGTCTGTTGTGGATGAGAGGGCTTGGAAAGTGAGTCGGTTGTTGTTCGCTGATGATACAGTGCTGGTGGCTGATTCGTGTGAGAAACTGCATAAGTTGGTGGCTGAGTTTAGTAAAGGGTGGGAAAGAAGGAAGCTGAGAGTTTTAATGGAGAAAATGGTAAGTTTGAATGGAGAAAAACTGGAGGAAGCAAAGTGTTTTAGATATCTGGGACTAGATTTAGCAGCAGATGGAACCATGGAAGGGGAAGTAAGTCACAGGGTGGGGGAGGGGACAAAGGTTCTGGGAGCATTGAAGAATGTGTGGAAGGTGAGAACATTATCTCGGAAAGCAAAAATGAGTATGTTTGAAGGAATAGTGGTTCCAACAATGTTATATGGTTGCGAGATGTGGGCTATAGATAGGGTTGTGCGGTGGAGGATGGATGTGTTGGAAATGAGATGTTTGGGGACAATATGTGGTGTGAGGAGGTTTGATTGAGTAAGTAATTAAGAGAGATGTGTGGTAACAAAAACAATGTGGTTGAGAGAGCAGAAGAGGGTGTATTGATATGGTTTAGTCACATGGAGAGAATGAGTGAGGAAAGATTGACTAAAACGATATGTGTGTCGTAGGTGGAGGGAACGAGGAGAAGTGGGAGACCAAATTGTAGGTGGAAAGATTGAGTGAAAAAGATTTTGAGCAATCAGGGCCTGAACGTACAGGAAGGTGAAAGGTGTGCAAGGAATAGAGTGAATTGGAACGATGTGGTATACTGGGGTAGACATTCAGTCAATGGATTGACCCAGGGTATATGGAGCATCTGGGGTAAACCATGGAAAGTTCTGTGGGGCTTGGATGTGGAAAGGCACTGTGGTTTCTGTGCATTATACATGACAGCTAGAGACTGAGTGTGAACGAATGTGGCCTTAGTTGTCTTTTCCTAGCACTACCTGTGCGCACGCAAGGGGAGGGGGTTACCATTTCATGTTGCAGGGTGGCGAATAGAATAAATGAAGGCAGCGATTATGAATATATTTATATATTTATTTTGCTTTGTCGCTGTCTCCCGCGTTAGCGAGGTAGCGCAGGGAAACAGACGAAAGAATGGCCCAGCCCAAACACATACACATGTATATATATACACGTCCACACTTGCAAATATACATACCTATACATCTCAACGTATACACATGTATACACACACAGACATTTACATATATACACATGTACATAATTCATACTGTCTGCCTTTATTTATTCCCATCACCACCCCGTCACACATGAAATAACAACCCCCTCCCCCCTCATGTGTGCGAGGTAGTGCTACGAAAAGACAACGAAGGCCACATTTGTTCACACTCAGTCTCAAGCTGTCATGTAATAATGCACTGAAACCGCAGCTCCCTTTCCACATCCAGGCCCCACATAACTTTCCATGGTTTACCCCAGACGCTTCACATGCCCTGGTTCAATTCATTGACAGCATGTCGACCCCGGTATACCTCATCGTTCCAATTCACTCTATTCCTTGCACGCCTTTCACCCTCCTGCATGGTCAGGCCCCAATCACTCAAAATCTTTTTCACTCCATCTTTCCACCTCCAATTTGGTCTCCCACTTCTCGTTCCCTCCACCTATGACACATATATCCTCTTGGTCAATCTTTACTCACTCATTCTCTCCATGTGACCAAACCATTTCAAAACACCCTCTCCTGCTCTCTCAACCACACTCTTTTTATTACCACACATCTCTCAAATTACAGAGGTATAAGTTTGTTGAGTATTCCTGGTAAATTATATGGGAGGGTATTGATTGAGAGGGTGAAGGCATGTACAGAGCATCAGATTGGGGAAGAGCAGTGTGGTTTCAGAAGTGGGAGAGGATGTGTGGATCAGGTGTTTGCTTTGAAGAATGTATGTGAGAAATACTTAGAAAAGCAAATGGATTTGTATGTAGCATTTATGGATCTGGAGAAGGCATATGATAGAGTTGATAGAGATGCTCTGTGGAAGGTATTAAGAATATATGGTGTGGGAGGCAAGTTGTTAGAAGCAGTGAAAAGTTTTTATCGAGGATGTAAGGCATGTGTACGTGTAGGAAGAGAGGAAAGTGATTGGTTCTCAGTGAATGTAGGTTTGCGGCAGGGGTGTGTGATGTCTCCATGGTTGTTTAATTTGTTTATGGATGGGGTTGTTAGGGAGGTAAATGCAAGAGTCTTGGAAAGAGGGGCAAGTATGAAGTCTGTTGGGGATGAGAGAGCTTGGGAAGTGAGTCAGTTGTTGTTCGCTGATGATACAGCGCTGGTGGCGGATTCATGTGAGAAACTGCAGAAGCTGGTGACGGAGTTTGGTAAAGTGTGTGGAAGAAGAAAGTTAAGAGTAAATGTGAATAAGAGCAAGGTTATTAGGTACAGTAGGGTTGAGGGTCAAGTCAATTGGGAGGTGAGTTTGAATGGAGAAAAACTGGAGGAAGTGAAGTGTTTTAGATATCTGGGAGTGGATCTGTCAGCGGATGGAACCATGGAAGCGGAAGTGGATCATAGGGTGGGGGAGGGGGCGAAAATTTTGGGAGCCTTGAAAAATGTGTGGAAGTCGAGAACATTATCCCGGAAAGCAAAAATGGGTATGTTTGAAGGAATAGTAGTTCCAACAATGTTGTATGGTTGCGAGGCGTGGGCTATGGATAGAGTTGTGCGCAGGAGGATGGATGTGCTGGAAATGAGATGTTTGAGGACAATGTGTGGTGTGAGGTGGTTTGATCGAGTAAGTAACGTAAGGGTGAGAGAGATGTGTGGAAATAAAAAGAGCGTGGTTGAGAGAGCAGAAGAGGGTGTTTTGAAATGGTTTGGGCACATGGAGAGAATGAGTGAGGAAAGATTGACCAAGAGGATATATGTGTCGGAGGTGGAGGGAACGAGGAGAAGAGGGAGACCAAATTGGAGGTGGAAAGATGGAGTGAAGAGGATTTTGTGTGATCGGGGCCTGAACATGCAGGAGGGTGAAAGGAGGGCAAGGAATAGAGTGAATTGGAGCGATGTGGTATACAGGGGTTGACGTGCTGTCAGTGGATTGAATCAAGGCATGTGAAACGTCCGGGGTAAACCATGGAAAGCTGTGTAGGTATGTATATTTGCGTGTGTGGACGTGTGTATGTACATGTGTATGGGGAGGGTTGGGCCATTTCTTTCGTCTGTTTCCTTGCGCTACCTCGCAAACGCGGGAGACAGCGACAAAGTATAAAAAAAAAAAAAAAAAAAAAATCTCTCTTACCCTATTATTACTTACTTGATCAAACCACCTCACACCACATATTGTCCTTAAACATCTCATTTCCAGCACATCCACTGTCCTCCGCACAACTCTATCTATAGCCCACGCCTCGCAACCATATAGCATTGTTGGAACCACTGTTCCTTCAAACATACCCATTTTTGCTTTCCGAGCTAATGTTCTCGACTTCCACACATTCTTCAACGCTCCCAGAATTTTCGCCCCCTCCCCCACCCTATGATTCACTTCCGCTTCCATGGTTCCATCCACTGCCAAATCCACTCCCAGATATCTAAAACACTTAACTTCCTCCATCCTCCAGTTTTTCTCCATTCAAACTTACCTCCCAGTTGACTTGACCCTCAACCCTACTGTACCTAATAACCTTGCTCTTATTCACATTTACTCTCAGCTTTTTTCTTTCACACACTTTACCAAACTCAGTCACCAGCTTCTGCAGTTTCTCGCCTGAATCATCCACAAGCGCTGTATCATCAGCGAACAACAACTGACTCACATCCCAAGCTCTCTTATCCACAACAATCTGCATACTTGCCCCTCTTTCCAAGACTCTTGCATTTACCTCCCTAACAACCCCATCCATAAACAAATTAAACAACCATGGATACATCACACACCCCTACCGCAAACCTACATTCACAGGGAACCAATCACTTTCGTCTCTTCTTACACGTACACACGCCTTACATCCTCGATAAAAACTTTCCACTGCTCCTAACAACTTGCCTCCCACGCCATATATTCTTAATACCTTCCACAGAGCACATCTATCAACTCTATCATATGCCTTCTCCTGATCCATAAATGCTTCATACAAATCCATTTGCTTTTCTAAGTATTTCTCACATACATTCTTCAAAGCAAACACCTGATCCACACATCCTCAACCACTTTTGAAATCACACTGCTCTTCCCCAATCTGATGCTCTGTACATGCCTTCAACCACTCAATCAATACCCTCCCATATAATTTACCAGGAATACTCAACAAACTTATACCTCTGTAATTTGAGCACTCACTTTTATCCCCTTTGCCTTTGTACAATGGCACTATGCAAGCATTCCGCCAATCCTCAGGCACCTCACCATGAGTCATACATACATTAAGTAACCTTGCCAACCAGTCAACAATACAGTCACCCTTTTTTTTTTAATAAATTCCACTGCAATATCATCCAAACCCGCCGGCTTTCATCTTCCGCAAAGCTTTTACTACCTCTTCTCTGTTTGCCAATTCATTCTTCCCATCCCTCTCACTTTGCACACCACCTTGACCAAAACACCCCATATCTGCCACTCTATCATCAAACACATTTAACAAACCTTCAAATACTCACTCCATCTCCTTCTCACATCACCACTACTTTATCACCTCCCCATTAGCCCCCCTTGACTGAAGTTCCCATTTGTTCCC